>NW_024070185.1:47100095-47121395 GCF_014754425.2 Oryx dammah | reverse complement strand
AAGGTCCGTCTAGTCAAGGCTATGGTTTTTCCTGTGGTCATGTATGGATGTGAGAGTTGGACTGTGAAGAAGGCTGAGCGCCAAACAATTGATGCTTTTGAACTGTGGTGTTGGAGACGACTCTTGAGAGTCCCTTGGACTGCAAGGAGATCCAACCAGTCCATTCTGAAGGAGATCAACCCTGGAATTTCTTTGGAAGGAATGATGCTGAAGCTGAAACTCCAGTACTTTGTCCACCTCATGTGAAGAGTTGACTCATTGGAAAAGACTCTGATGCTGGGAGGGATTGGGGGCAGGAGGAGAAAGGGACGACTGAGGATGAGATGGCTGGATGGCATCACGGAGTTGATGGACGTGAGTCTGAGTGAACTCCGGGAGTTGGTGATGGACAGGGAGGCCTGGCATGCTTCGATTTTGGGGTCGCAAAGTGTCGGACACGACTGAGCGACTGAACTGAACCGAATGGCAACACTGTTTTAAATACTGTTCTCCATAGTGATTGCACCAGTTTACATTGCTGCCAACAGTGTAGGAGGGTTTCCTGTTCTCCATACCCTCTCCAGCATTTGTTTGTAGACTTTTAATGATGGCCATTCTGACCAGTGTGAGGTAGTAACACATTCTAGTTTTGATTTGCATTTCTCTAAGAATTAGCTGTGGAGAAGGAAATGGCAACCCACTCCAGGATTCTTGCCTAGAGAATCCCATGGACAAAGGAGCCTGGTGGGCTGCTGTCTGTGGGGTCTCACAGAGTCAGACATGACTGAAGTGACTTAGCAGCAGCAGCAGCAGCAGCAGCAGCAGCAGCAATTAGCTGGGTTTCCCAGGTGGTACAGTGGTAAAGAATACACTTGCCCACGCAGGAGATATAGGAGACACAGGTTTGATCCCTGGGTTGGAAAGATCCCTTGGAGGAAATGGCAACCTGCTCCAATATTCTTGACTGGAAAATTCCATCAACAGGGGCGCCTGGTGGGCTACAGTCCATGGGGTCACAAAGAGTCGGACACAGCTGAGCGACTGAGCACACACACGCACAATAATTAACTACATTGAGCATCTTTTCATGTGCCTGTTGGATATCTATATGTTTTCTTTGGAGAAAAGTCAATTTCGGTCTTCTGCCCATTTTTTAATTGAGTTTTTTGGTTGTTGTTGCTGTTACTGAGTTGTATGAGCTGTTTGTATATTTTGGAAATCAAGCCCGTCTTGGTTGCATCACTTGCAAATATTGTCTTCCAGTCCATAGGTTGTTTTTTGTTTTGTTTGTGGTTTCCTTTGCTGTTGCAAAAGCTAATAAATTTCCTTATGTTCCATTTTTTATTTTTTCTTTTATTTCTATTGCCTTGAGAGAGTGACCTAAGGAAACATAGGTACAATTTATGTCAGAAAGTGTTTTGCCTATGTTCTTTTCTAGGAGTTTTATAGTATCGTGGCTTTATATTTAAGTCATTAAGCCATTTTGAGTTTTTTTTTTAATGTATGGCATGAGTGTATGTTCTAACTTCACTAATTTATGTGTGGCTGTCCTAGAGGTAGGACATAGGTCACAAACTTACCTGCCTAGAGGTACTGGCCAAGTATTGTATGGTAAGTGTTCAAAGTGGTCCCTGTGTAATACAATAGGAAGGGGTTGCAGCTATGGCAGATTAGTATTTAAAAGGGAGTAGTCGCTTCTCAACACCAGCCCATTGTTGCCCTGTGAAAACTCAGGTAAGTTTTGCAGGATTTTCAAGCATTGCAAGAGAAACCCAGTGTTATCAAGAGAAAATGATGTGAAATTCTATTTCTAAAAATACTATTCAGGTCAAATGCATCTATCTCTTAATTAAGGGGCCATAGAGAATGAACGTATCTTATTGCTTTTGTTATAATCTCTGTATATTTTTGTCAATTTCATAAAATATTTTTCTCCATGTTACTAAATAGTCATTTTTGATTAAGGAGTTTCTCCTGAGATAATATGTGTTTATGGTTTTACTATGTCAGTGGTTATCATAAACTAAAGAGCCTCTTGATGAAAGTGAAAGAGGAGAGTGAAAAAGTTGGCTTAAAACTCAACATTCAGAAAACCAAGATCATAGCATCTGGACCCATCACTTCATGGAAAATAGAGGAGGAAACAGTGACAGACTTTATTTTTGGGGATTCCAAAATCACTGCAGATAGTGACTGCAGCCATGAAATTAAAAGACGCTTGCTCCTTGGAAGAAAATTTATGACCAAGCTAGACAGGCATATTAAAAAGCAGAGACATTACTTTGCCAACAAAGGTCCGTCTAGTCAAAGCTATGGTTTTTCCAGTAGTCATATATGGATGTGAGAGTTGGACTATAAAGAAAGCTAAGCACCAAAGAATTGATGCTTTTGAACTGTGGTGATGGAGAAGACTCTTGAGAGTCCCTTGGATTGCAAGGAGATCCAATCAGTCCATCCTTAAGGAAATCAGTCCTGAATATTCATTGGAAGGACTGATGCTGAAGCTCCAATAATTTGGCCACCTGATACAAAGAGCCGACCCATTGGAAAAGACATTGATGCTGGGAAACAGTGAGGGCTGGAGAAGAAGGGGATGACAGAGGATGAGATGGTTGGATGGCATCACTGACTCAGTGGACATGAGTTTGAGTAAAGTTGGTGATGGACAGGGAGGCCTGGAATGCTGCAGTCCAGAGCGACTGAACTGAACTAAGCTGATGTCTATGATTTAAGACTTCTTTTTTTTTCCTAATGGAGATTCTTACGAAAGAGGTAGGTAAGTTGGTATGGCTGCAAAAACGCACTCCAGGATCTTCAAGCAGATATGTTTGCATCCATTTCTTTGGAGAGAAAGGATTAATGTGAGAAGGGTATCTAGGTTTCCAAGATTTTGCAAATGAACTTTGTCTAGTTTTTGGTCCAGATGCTCTACAAATATGAACCAGAAGTTTTCACATAGTCTTTTCTACAAGGCATTTTTTTCCTTCCAGTAATAGGACAGAAAAACAAATCTCTGTTTAAAATTTCTAGGCACTTACCTGGAGGTCCAGTGGTTAAGACTCCATGCTTCCAATGCAGGGGACATAAGATCCCACATGGTGCAGAACAACAACAACAAAATTTCTACAGTAGTTTCTCTTTGTTGTCTGGTCTTATTTATATACTGTGATAAAACCATTATTGTTTCTTTAATATTTTCTTCCTTTTTAATTCTTGCTCTCTTTTTTGAGAACTCCTAATATTCAGATATTGACCTTTTAGACTAATCCTCTAAATATTGCACTGTAACTTTTATATAGAAACTTCTTATAAGATTAAGGAAGTTCCCTTCTGTTCCAATTTTGCTTACAGCTTTATGTTTTTATAAATGAGTTTTTAATTTTATCAAGTGATAGTTTTGCATCTATTGAGATTTTCATGGTTTTCCTCTTGTTAATATGAAGAATTTCTTAAACTGATTTTAGAATGTTAAATCATCTGTGCATTCCTGAAATAAACCCTGCTTGATTAGGATGTATCATAGTTTTCACATATTGCTGATTTGACTTTCTAAAATTTTAAAAGGATGATGGATATCTTTGTAAGAAACTTCAGCTATAATTTTCTTTTTTATAATTGTCACATTTTGAGATTAGGTTATACTGACTTTATCAAATGAATTAGAGATTTTTTTTATTTTTATCTTCTGGAAATAGTATTAAATAATCTTATCATTTCTTCTTTAAATATTTGGAGGATCACTAATAAAGCCAACTGAAACTACAGATTACTTTGTGGAAAGTTTTTATTCAGTTTCTTTAACAGATATAGGACTATTCAGATTTTCTGTATTTTCTTGTGTTAGTTTTGGTGAGTTGTGTTTTTCTAAGTTTTTCCAAGATATCCATCATCCTTTTAAAATTTTAGAAAGTCAGATCAGCAATATGTGAAAACTATGATACATCCTAATCAAGCAGGGTTTATTTCAGGAATGTACAGATGATTTAACATTCTAAAATCAGTTTAAGAAATTCTTCATATTAACAAGAGGAAAACCATGAAAATCTCAATAGATGCAAAACTATCACTTGATAAAATTAAAAACTCATTTGTAAAAACATAGCATGTACATTTTCAAATTAATTAGCATAAGATAGTTTATAACATTATCCTTTTAAAAATGTCTGTTAAATCTGTGATGTCTCCTTTTTATTTGTGGTAAGGGTAACTTGTGCCTTTCTCTTTTTTCTTGATAGGGGTTTATAGAATTAATTGTCTTTTTAAAACAAAACGACTTTTGGCTTTGTTAATTTTTTTCTGCTGAAGACTTTGCTTTCTGCTTCATTAATTATTCTTTTTGTTTTTATAATTTTCTTCTTTTCTCTTTGGGTGTAATTTGCTCTTCTTTTTCAAACTTCTATATATATATATATATATATATATATATATTTAGGTCGTTGATTTTTTAGCCTCCTTTTCTAATTTAAGGTGCTATATTTCTCTATGCAGACTGATTTAGCAGTGAATCACAAGTTTTGATGTGTTACATTTTTGCTAACATTTAGTTAAAGTAGTTCTAATTTTTGTTGTGATTTCTTCTTTAACCCATAGGTTATTTAGAAATGTACTGCTTAATTTCCCAATATTTAGAGTTTTCTTGTATCTTTTGATTTCAATTATGGTCAGAGATTGTTCTCTGTATGTCTTCAGTCATTAAAATTTTGTTGAAACTGGCCTTATGGTCCAGCATATAGTCAAATTTTTGTATATGATCCATAAAGTCCGTCTAGTCAAGGCTATGGTTTTTCCAGTAGTCATGTATGGATGTGAGAGTTGGACTGTGAAGAAAGCTGAGCGCCGAAGAATTAATGCTTTTGAACTGTGGTGTTGGAGAAGACTCTTGAGAGTCCCTTGGACTGCAAGGAGATCCAACCAGTCCATTCTGAAGGAGATCAACCCTGGAATTTCTTTGGAAGGCATGATGCTAAAGCTGAAACTCCAGTACTTTGGCCACCTTATGCGAAGAGTTGACTCATTGAAAAAGACTTTGATGCTGGGAGGGATTGGGGGCAGGAGGAGAAGGGGACAACTGAGGATGAGATGGCTGGATGGCATCATGGACTCGATGGACGTGAGTCTGAGTGAACTCTGGGAGTTGGTGATGGACAGGGAGGCCTGGCGTGCTGCGATTCATGGGGTCACAAAGAGTCGGACACGACTGAGCTACTGAACTGAACTGAACTGATACCCAAAGAGAATAAATACTCTCAGTTACTAAGAGATGAGGGTTGAAATCTTCAACCATAATTGTGGATTTGTCTGTTACTCCTGTTAAATTCATAATTTTTAATTGCTAAATACAAATTAAAGTTTTTTAGTTTTTCCTGGTCAGTTTGCACACATTGTATGAAATGTCCCTCTTTTTCTCTAGTAACTTTCTTGCCTTAGAATTGACTTTGGGTGACATTAGTATAGGCAAATGAGCTTTTATTAGTTGTTATTTGTATGTATATATTTTCCATCATTTTACTTTTATGTATTTTAAATTCTTATCTATTACTTATAAAATGTGCTTGTGGTTGATTATCATGTAATTAGATTTTGAATTATA
This sequence comes from Oryx dammah, assembly GCF_014754425.2. Taxonomy (NCBI): domain Eukaryota; kingdom Metazoa; phylum Chordata; class Mammalia; order Artiodactyla; family Bovidae; genus Oryx; species Oryx dammah. The sequence goes on along the minus strand of NW_024070185.1, from coordinate 47,115,826 downwards.
TTTATCCTCACATCTTTGACATTTGAGTGTATAGTCCATTTATAATTAATACAATATATATTTTGGTTTAGGTCTTCAATTTTATTATTAGTTTTGTATTTGTCCCACATGTTTTTATATTTATATTTATTTCCTTTCTTGCATTCTCTTTGACTAATTAAATATTTCTTATTATTACATTTCCCTTCTACTCACTTATTAATATTGGGTCAGCCAAAACATTTGTTTGGGTTTTCCCATAAGATTGTAGAGAAAAACCTGAACAAACTTTTTGGTCAACCCTACATTCCTCTATTCTTTTTTCAATAGTTGCCTCCCTAATGTAAATTACTACTTTTAATATATCTAGGGTAATGCAAGAAACTTAGAAGAGTTTACACCCCTCAGCTTCACCCAGTGGTATGCTGGAGCTGACTCAAATCCATCCCTAAAGGCTGATTGATAAATTTTCAGAAATTTTGCAAGCCAATTGTTGGAATGTTGATAGCTTGAAATTGACTGTGGTGGTAGTGTTTATACCAAAGGAACTGCAAATAATCAAAGTAGATGTTTAGGGTTTTTTGAGAACTTGTCAGAAATTACTAACACATTACTATCTCCATCCCCCTTTATATTACTGTGTCCATATATTTTAATACTGTATGTATTTTAGACTCCACAAAATTATTTTACACAGTTAGTATTCTATATGAATAGAATGAGTAGAATCATAGATCCTTGACAGAACTTAATAACTGTGTAATTTAAAATCACCATGTTTCAGTACTACGGAGGACTGAAGTATAATGAATAAATATCTAACCAGTTGAGCTGACTTCAGATGTGGGCAGAGGCATTGCTTGATTTGACTTCTTTTTGTATCAACAGCCTGAGGAATGTTAACTATTGTTCCAGGCATTCAGCCTAGTATTTGTTGAATGAAAGGCGAAATCAGTAAACACATGATCTGTAACTTATTAGATAGTTATCTTTGATACTACTACAATTGTTACTATTATAATAAAATTAAGAAAGGAATCCCTTTTTCTATATACCTGAAATGCAGTGTGCATTCAATAAATATTCCAGAATTGGTGAATGCATAATGACAAGCCACAAATAAGGGCCTACTCATCAGCATAATGTTCTCTAAAACTGGTACTATTACTATTTTATCTCAAAATGTCTATTTATTATTCTTCATTCTCAGCTTCTTCTAGAAAGCCTTTCCTGAGTTTCTAAGCTCATTTTAGGTACCCATTTGTGCCTCCTCACCATCCCTGTCTTTCTCTAGCCTGACACATATCTCAGTGCACTGTAATAGCTTGTTTAATATCAGTCATATCCAGTATCCTGGATGCTCTTTGAAGTCAAGGATTATGGCTCTTTTGTCATATACTATATGTTAAATACATTTAACTTGAATATAGGAATTGCACGTTCCCAGCGTCAGGTGCTAAGTCTCATTTGCCTGTTTTTACTTTGCAGTGTTGGCATGGTGCTATGTCGCTACATGGTTCTCAGGCAATACTTCTTGTTTAAAGTTGCCTCCCATTAGGCCATGTGTTCAGAAATAAGAAACTGCTTTTAATATTAACTTGGACAAAACATACAAGACTGAGCTTGGCTTTAACAGGCACACAATGATATTTGAAGTATTTTCTGTTTTAGTATTCCAACTTTTGCTCCTTTCCAACAATATCAGTGACTAAGCTCTTTTGGCATTTCCAAAAAAAGGGGAAGACATAGTCACAGGATACATTAATTAGAGCATTTCCAAACGTTTATGAGGTATCGAATGGTGATGTTTAACAAAACTTGGCAGGAGTGAATCAAATATGATACCAGAATGAAGTCAGGAGTCTTGACTTCCAGCTTCATGGTTGAATAGCTTTGTTCCATTTGCTCAACAGGCGGAATGCCTTGGAAGCTCTTTGTTGTGCCTCATATAGTTCTTGGTCCATATCTTACCCAAGAAGTCAGAATCTGTGTTTTTCAATCCAGTCATCATTCTTCCACAAGCCTCAGGCTCCACTGAACAATTAATTTAACTAGAATAACAATTTTTCCTTTGTCTTGCCATTGCCAAAGCATATTGTGAAAGTTTATAGACCAGAATCATGTATTTGGCACTACACAAAGTTTATGGAACTCCCTGGTTATGGCCTTCGGCTCAGAACCAGTTGGCAACTCTGACTGATTGGGTCAGTTACATTTGCAAAGATTTTAGTTCTTAGAAAATCATATTCTATGAATAATGAAAGGGAGAAAAAAAAAAAAAAACCTCTCTAACTTGGCCTGGATGAGGCTAGTCATGTCATCTGTCCTAAATTTAAATTTGTTGAGGATGGAGAAGACATAATCTCTCTTTTTAATGATTACAGGTCATCGTTTCCATAGCCTGACTGCTTTTGGCAACATGTTATTGTACAAAATGGCACACAGACAGTTTTGCAGAGAAGGCAATGGCAACGCACTCCAGTCCTCTTGCCTGGAAACTCCCATGGTTGGAGGAGCCTGGTAGGCTGCAATCCACGGGGTTGCTAAGAGTTGGACACGACTGAGCGACTTCACTTTCACTTTTCACTTTCATGCATTGGAGAAGGAAATGGCACCCCACTCCAGTGTTGTTGCCTGGAGAATCCCAGGAATGGGGGAGCCTGGTGGGTGGCCGTCTATGGGATCGCACAGAGTCAGACATGACTGAAGCGACTTAGCAGCAGCAGCAGCAGCAGACAGTTTTGAAACCCATGCCATGAGATTTTCCTGCTTTCTTCTTATCTTCTTTTTATTTTCTAATCACAGCCTGCTTTGTCTGGAACTTCTCTTTGGCTGTGCTGTTAGAAAATCCTAATCAGAATTTCCTTAGGGAAAGTTTTTTGAGTTGGTCACTGAACATATTCTTTCTACTTAACAGAGCACGTTTAATGAGTAATTGAAACCATTAGATGGCCTATTGTCTAGTCTGAAGAACTGTTCAGTTTCTAGTGATCTGGGCTTGGAAGCAAGATGGAGCCTGTGCTTACCATGTAGAGAAAGGTTTGCTGCCAGATCAGATTGGAAAAATGCCTGCTCTAAGTCACATGCCACATTATTTATCTAGCTCCTGCATCTGTCTTCTCTATTGTGCAAGTGATATCATCCCCCCTTCCCCAGTCTCACACACAATTGTGTGTTTATTTTTGTGTGTATGATATGGGGACACAATGGGGACTGTTTATCTTTTTTATTTTCTAACTCTGTGTTTACTTCCTTTGTGATTCCTGTTAAATACAGAGAAAAACCGAGTGGCAATTCAAGGTTGCTTAATTCAGGGTAAAATTCCCTCTGCCTTACGCATTCTCTTCAACTTATGACCCAGATGGGCTCCTACCTTCTCAGCTCTGAGCCGAGAGAATGCGTGGGCACAGCTGCGTCCTCTACCTTGTTTCCCTTATTTTTCTTTAACCACAGTTCTGGAAGGGGCAGCCTCAGGATAGATTCCTACTGTTAGAAGCAGTGTCCTCTCTGCACTATGGCAGAATCTCTCAGAGGTCATCCAACAGAAATCTTGACATTGGAGCCGTAGGATAACTTGGAACTGTGGACTATTGAGAATGAAAATACATTGGTTTAATTCTTCCTCCTCAAGAATAAAACCCTATTATATACATTTACAAAATGGTGCTATACAATTCATAGTTTTGCAACCTAGTTAAAGAATATGTCATCAACAGCTTCCTGTGTCCACAAATGTAAATCCATGTTGTCATTCTTACTGACTCCATAGTGTTCGACTGTGGCTGATTAGACCTTCCTTTGTTGATACAGAAAATAGAAGATTTAATTAATAGGCCTCTTTTTGTAATAGATTTCATAGTAGTTTCTATGTTTTATTTTAGGCCAAAAAATTACTGCCTCTGTACTTTAGCATATTATTTTCTTTTCTAAACTCCTTTTTAATGTTGTAGTTATTATTTTTTATTGCAGTTTATTTGACTTACAATATATTAGTTTTAGGTGTATAGCATAGTGGTTCATTATTTTTATACATTACAAAATGATCACCATAAAAAATCTAGTTATCATTTGTCACCGTACAAAGTTATTACAATATTATTGACAATATTCCCTATGCTATACATGTTTGTGACTTATTTTATAACTGGATGCTAATACCTTTTAATCTCTCTCATCTATTTCCCTCACCCCCTACCCCCATTCCCTCTGGCTTCCTCTAGTGTGTTGTCTGTATCTGTGAGTCTGTCTCAGTTTTGTTATGTTTTGTCATTTGTTTTTTATATTCCATATGTACGTGAAATTATGGTATTTGTCTTCCTCTGACTTATTTCACTTAGCATAATACACTCTAATTTTATACATGTTGTTGCAATGACAAGATTTCATTTTTAATGGCTGAGTAATGTTCCATTGTGTGTGTGTGTGTGTGTGTGCGCGCGCGTGCATGCACACGTGTGCCACATCTTTTTAATTCACTCATCTACCAATAGAACTTAAGTTGCTTCTATATTTTGGCTATTGTATTAATAAATAATGCTTCAGTGAACATAAGGGCCCAAAACCTTTTCAAATTGATGTTTTGTTTTTGGAAAAATTCCCCAAACTGGAATTACTGGATTATGTAGTAGTTTTATTTTCAATTTTTTGAGAAACCCTTGTATTATTTCTTATAGTGACGATACCAACTTACATTCCTACCAACAGTGCACACGGATTTCCTTTCCTCTACATGCTCACCAACACTTATTATGTGTCATTTTGATGATAATTATTCTGAGAGGTATGAGGTAATATCTCATTGTGGTTTTGATTTGCATTCTGTTGATGATTAGCAGCGTTGAGCATCTTTTCATGTGTCTGTTGGCCGTTTGTATGCCTTCTTTGGAGAAATGTTTATTCACCTCTTCTGCCTATTTTTAATTGAGTTGTTTGTTTTTTGATGTTGAGTTGTCCAGTTCTTCAGGTTTCCCTGGTGGCTCAGATGGTAGAGAATCTGCCTGCAATGTGGGAGACTTGGGTTCAATCGCTGGGTTGGGAAGATCCCCTGGAGAAGGGTATGGCAACCCACTCTAGTATCCTTGCCTGGAGAATCCTCATGGACAGAGGAGCCTGGTTGCAAAGAGTCAGACACAACTGAGTGCCTACAATATGTCATTTGCAAGTATTTTCTCCCATTCGGTAGGCTGCTTTTTTATTTTGTTGACTGTTTCCTTTGCTGTGTAAAAGCTTTTTAGTTTGATGTAGTCACATTTGTTTATTTTTGCTTTTGTTTCCCTTACCTGAGGAGACATTCCAAAAAAATATTGCTAGGATGCATGCCAAAGAGTGTACTACCTACTGTTTTTTCTAGGAGTTTTATGGTTTCAGGTCTTACATTTAAGTCTTTAGTTGATTTTGAATTTATATTTGTATATGGTATGAGAAAGTAATCCAGAGTGGTTCTTTTACATGTAGTTGTCCAGTTTTCCCAGTGCCACTTATTGAAGAGGCTGTGTTTTCCACTTTGTATGTTCTTGCTTCTTTTGTTGTAGATTAATTGTCCATATAAGTGTGGGTTCATTTCTGGGCTCTCTATTCAGTTTGATCCGTGTGTTTGCTTTTGTGCCAGTACACTACTGTGATGGAATTCCAGTTGAGCTATTTCGAATCCTGAAAGATAATGCTGTGAAAGTGTTGCACTCAATATGCCAGCAAATTTGGAAAACTCAGCAGTGACCACAGGACTGGAAAAAGTCAGTTTTCATTACAATCCCAAAGAAAGGTAATACCAAAGAATGCTCAAACTACTGCACAATTGCACTCATCTCACAGGCTAGTAAAGTAATGCTCAAAATTCTCCAAGCCAGGCTTCAGCAATACATGAACCGTGAACTTCCAGATGTTCAAGCTGGTTTTAGAAAAGGCAGAGGAACCAGAGATCAAATTGCCAACATCGACTGGATCATGGAAAAAGCAAGAGAGTTCCAGAAAAACATCTATTTCTGCTTTATTGACTATGCCAAAGCCTTTGACTGTGTGGATCACAATAAACTGTGGAAAATTCTGAAAGAGATGGGAAAACCAGACCACCTGACCTGTCTCTTCAGAAACCTATATGCAGGTCAGGAAGCAACAGTTAGAACTGGACATGGATCAACAGACTGGTTCCAAATAGGAAAAGGAGTACGTCAAGGCTGTATATTGTCACCCTGCTTATTTAAGTTATATGCAGAGTACATCATGAGAAACGCTGGACTGGAAGAAGCACCAGCTGAAATCAAGATTGCTGGGAGAAATATGAATAACCTCAGATATGCAGAAGACACCACCCTTATGGCAGAAAGTGAAGAAGAACTAAAAATGCTCTTGATGAAAGTGAAAGAGGAGAGTGAAAAAGTTGGCTTAAAGCTCAACATTCAGAACATGAAGATCATGGCATCTGGTCCCATCACTTTATGGGAAATAGATGGGGAAACAGTGGAAACAGTGTCAGACTTTAGTCTTTTGGGCTCCAAAATTACTGCAGATGGTGATTGCAGCCATGAAATTAAAAGACGTTTACTCCTTGGAAGGAAAGTTATGACCAACCTAGATAGCATATTGAAAAGCAGAGACATTACTTTGCCAACAAAGGTTCGTCTAGTCAAGGCTATAGTTTTTTCAGTGGTCATGTATGGATGAGAGAGTTGGACTGTGAAGAAAGCTGAGCGCCAAAGAATTGATGCTTTTGAACTGTGGTGTTGGAGACTCTTGAGAGTCCCTTGGACTGCAAGGAGATCCAGGCAGTCCATCCTAAAGGAGATCAGCCCTGGGTGTTCTTTGGAAGGAATGATGCTAAAGCTGAAGCTCCAGTACTTTGTCCACCTCATGTGAAGAGTTGACTCATTGGAAAAGACTCTGATGCTGGGAGGGATTGGGGGCAGGAGAAAAAGGGGACGACAGAAAAGGGGACGCTTTACCATCTGAGCCAACAGGGAATCCCAATTACTGATAAGTATGTACTTATTGCCATTTTGTTAATTGTTTTCAGGTTGTTTAGGGAGTTCTTTGTTCCTTCTTTTTTTGCTTTCTTTTCTTGTAATTTGATGACTATTTTTAGTGTTGTTTTTGGATCCCTTTCTCTATTGTGTGTGTGTGTAACTTTTATAGGGTTTTGGTTTTTGGTTATCATAAAGTTCGTATATAACAACATATATATAAGTTTTTGTGTGTGTATATGAATTGTATGTGGCCATTATTGATCTAGATGAGTTTAATACTTTTGTCTTTTAACTTTCTTACTAACTTTATAAGTGGTTGACCTACTAGCTTTACTATAAATCTGCCTTTATTAGTGAGATTGTTTTCTTTTGTAATTTTCCTATTTCTAGTTGTAATCATTTGCTTTCTGCTTGGAGAAGTCCTTTTAACCTTTCTTGTAAAACCAGTTTAATGGTGCTTAATTCTTTTAGCTTTAGCTTGTCTGAACATTCTTTATCTCTCCTTCAAATCTGAATGATAGGCTTGCTGAGTAGAGTATTCTTGGCTGTAAGCTTTTTTCCTTTCATTACTGTAAGTATATTCTACCACTACTTTCTGGCCTGCAGAATTTTGCTGAAGATTCAGCTGATGGGATTATGGTAGTTCCTTCATGCAGGACTGGTTTCTTTTCTTTTGGTGCTTTGAAGATTCTTTATTTTTAATTTTTCCATTTTAATTATGATGTATCTTGGTGTGGCTCTTTGGATTGATCTTGTTTGGGACTGTCTGTGCTTTCTGCACCTGGATGTCTGTTTCCAAGTTAGGAAAGTTTTTATCTGTCATCTTTAAATTCATTCTCTTCCCTTTTCTCTCTTTCTTTTCCTTCTGGGACCTCTATAGTATAAATATTAGTATATATCATGTTGTCCCAGAAGTCTGTCCTTATTTAGAAAATTTATTTTTTCTTTCTTCTCAGCTTGGGTGATTTCCACTACTCTGTCCGCTAATTCACTGATCTGTTCCTCTGTATCATTTAGTCTATATGTTTGTTTTGGTCACATGGCTTGTGAGATCTTAAGTTCCCTGACCAGGGATCAAACCCAGGCCCCTTGCAGTGGAAGCTTGAAATCCTAACCAATGGACCACCAGGGAATTTCCTCATTTAGTCTATTATTGATTCCTCCTAATACATTTTTCAGTTATTGTATTCTTCATCACTATTGTTCTTTATGTTTTCTAATTCTTTGTTAAAAATCTCACTGTGTTCATCCATTTTTCTGAGTTCATCGAGCATACTTATGATCATTACATTGAACTCTTAACTGGGTAGATTGCTTATCTTCATTTCACTTAGTTCATTTGTGGTTTTGTTTTATTTCTCCTGTTGCAACATAGATCTCTGTCTCTTCATTTCGCCTGATTCTCTGTGTTTATTTCTTTTAATTCTTTATTTAGTTATTATAAAATATGGCCTGTATTTCTTATGCTTTACAGTATATACTTGTAGCTTATTTATTTTATACATAACAGTAGTTTGTATCTCTTAGTGAAAAGCTGAAAGTGTTAGTCACTCAAATCGTGTCCAATTCTTTGTGATCCCATGGACTGTAGCCTGCCAGGCTCCTCTGTCCATGAAATTCACCCAGCAAGAATACTGGAATGGGTTGCCATTTCCTTCTTCAGGGGATCTTCCTGACCCAGGGATTGAACTCGAGTCTCCTGCGTCACAGGCAGATTTTTTACTGTCTGAGACACCAAGGAAGCCCCTAACAATAGTTTGTATCTCTTAACCGCCATCCCTATATTGCCGCTCTCCCCTCTCTCTCACACCACTGATAATAGTTTATTCTTTATATATCTCTCCATTTATTCCTATATATTTCATACGTCAGTTATATTTTCTGATCACTAGAGAGATGGCCTTCTGTACAAAGGCCATCCTATGGGGCCCAGCAGCACACTCCCTCTAGTCAACAGAGCTATATGTTCTAGGGGTGTCCATTTTGTGGGCTGAATGAGCTGTTTTGTTGTGGCAGGGATGAATTCTGTGGGAGCATTGGTAGGCAGGGCTAAACCCCAACCCAATTGACTGCCAGAACCTGCCTCATGTGGTGGCTGCCAGGCCACTGGTGGGTTGGGCATGTCCCTGCATGGTTGGTTGTGTAGCCTGAGGGGTGCTAGGCCTGGTGCTGCCTACTGGTTGATGGGTAATCCTCCAACATGAATAGGCTAAAAGGAAGAATCCACATTGGCCCTTGTCAGCACCCATATCCTTATGGTAGAATAAGCTCCCTCAGATGGCTGCTGCCAGTGTCTGTGTCCCCAGGCGTGTCACAGTTGCCTTCTGCCTCTCTAAGAGGCTCTCCAGCAGGTAGATCTGAACCAGGCTCCTTACAAATTACTGTCTCTGTCCTGAGACTAAGAGCATGTAAAATTGTGCTTGTGCCCTTAGGAGCTGAGTCTGTGTTTCTGTGAGAGAGTCTGTGGCTCTCCTGTATGCTGACCCAGCCATTCTAGTGGCTTATCTTCCTGGTGCAGGACTTCTGGGTTGGGGAGCCTGATGTTGGGCTCAAACCCCTTGTTCCCTGGGGACATTTTAAATTGTGATTATCCTCCCATTTGTGAGTCACTTAACTAGCGGTGCAAGTCTTGACTGCTCTATCTCTGCCCTTCCTACCTGTCTCAACTGTGGATCCTTTATATCTTTCAGTTCAGTTCAGGCACTCAGTCGTGCTGGACTCCTTGCAATCCCATGGACTGCAGCACGCCAGGCTTCCCTGTCCATCAAAAACTCCCAGAGCTTACTCAAACTCATGTACATAGAGTTGGTGATGCCATCCAACCATCTCATCCTCTGTCGCCCCCTTCTCCCACCTTCAGTCTTTCCCATCATCAGGGTCTTTTCCAGTGAGTCAGTTCTTCACATCAGGTGGCCAAAGTATTGGGGTTTTCAGCTTCAGCATCAGTCCTTCCAATGAATATTCAGGGCTGATTTCCTTGAGGATGGACTGGTTGGATCTCCTTGCAGTCCAAGGGACTCTCAAGAGTCTTCTCCATCACCACAGTTCAAAAGCATGAATTCTTCAGCGCTCAGCTTTCTTTATAGTCCAACTCTCACATCCATACCTGACTACTGGAAAAACCAAAGCTTTGGCTAGACGGACCTTTGTCAGCAAAGTAATGTCTCTGCTTTTTAATATGCTGTCTAGGTTGGTCATAACTTTTCTTCCAAAGAGCAAGCATCTTTTAATTTCATGGCTACAGTCACCATCTGCAGTGATTTTGGAACCCAAGAAAATAAAGTCTCTCATTGTTTCCATTATTTCCCCATCTATTTGCCATGAAGTGATGGGACCAGATGCCATGATCTTCGTTTTCTGAATGTTGAGCTTTAAGCCAACTTTTTCACTCTCCTCTTTCACTTTCATCAAGAGGCTCTTTAGTTCTTCTTCGCTTTCTGCCATAAGGGTGGTGTCATCTGCATATCTGAGGTTATTGATATTTCTCCCAGCAATCTTGATTCCAGCTTGTGCTTCATCTAGTCCAGCATTTCTCATGATGTACTCTGCATAGAAGTTAAATACACAGGGTGACAATATACAGCCTTGACATATTCCTTTCCCAATTTGGAACCAGTCTGTTGGTTCCATGTCCAGTTTTAACTGTTGCTTCCTGACCTGCATATATATTTCTCAGGAGGCAGGTCATATGGTCTGGTATTCCCATCTCTTTCAGAATTTTCCACAGTTTGTTGTGATCCACACAATCAAAGGCTTTGGTGTAGTTAGTAAAGCAGAAGTAGGTGTTTTTCTGGAACTCTCTTGCTTTTTCGATTATCCAACGGATGTTGGCAGTTTGGTTCCTCTGCCTTTTATATCGTCTTTAGAAAAAGAAATATTAAAACTTAACATTCAGTAGAAAACCTTTACTGCTGATCTTCAGGTTGTTTTCATACATATCTGCTCTGAAATAGTTGTAATTTTTGTTTCCCTGTGGGAGGAGGTGAACTCAGAGTCTTCCTACTCTACCATCTTGGCCACCTGGCATTTTCTTTTCTAAGCCTCTGAAACAGTTCTAAGTCTCTTAGGTTTTCCAGAACACTGTAGGTAAATGTAATGCTCATTTAAGCTATTGATAGTCAAACAATTGCTGGTGAGGTTTAAGGTACCCCATTGAAGTTTAAAATGTATTCAGAAAAAATTTCCTAATCTCCAGGACATACTGATAAACAGAGTTAAAATACCTAAATCTGATTAACCTTGGGCACAGTTCCTCTGGACATTCGTTAATTGTCCCCACCATTATTAACATGTTGTGATAAAGAGCCTCTTGCCTTAACATTTTTCTAATATTTGAATACTGTGAAATCCTACTTATAGTGGCCTTATTCCTTTACCTTTTGATTCCATTATGGTTATGAGATGCTGCAGCTGTCAGCACCATTTATACTATGGTGAAAGTTTCATAAGTCTTGTTGATTTTTTTTCTCTGATTCTTTCTTTAAAAATGCTGTTCAAAGGAAAGAGGATAATCATATTGAGTACCTAATGTAGGAGGGTGGCCTGACAAGTGTGATGGGAAAGGTTTGGGGGGTGGGTACAGTGGGGAGTATGTGAATAGATAAGGGAATATGGGGGCGGGAGTAGAAGTTTTATGAATTTGGAGTCTGGGATCATTACAGGACAGTTTGTCCAATCATAGTATTGTGCATCACAGTTTCTGATGTGGTCATAGATAAGAGTATAATATTTAGGCCTTATGGGGAGAAGAAAAAGAAATATTAAAACTTAACATTCAGAAAACGAAGATCATGGCATCTGGTCCCATCACTCATGGCAAATAGATGAGGAAATAATGGAAACAGTGAAACTTTATTTTTTGGGGCCTCCAAAATCATTGCAGATGGTGACTGTAGCTATGAAGTTAGAAGATGTTTGCTCCTTGGAAGAAAAGCTATGACCAACCTAGACAGCATACTAAAAAGCAAAGACATTATTTACCAACAAAGGTCCATCTAGTCAAAGCTATGGTTTTTCCAGTAGTCGTGTATGGATGTGAGAGTTGGACTATAAAGAAAGCTGAGCGCTGAAGAATTGATGCTTTTGAACTGTGGTGTTGGGGAAGACTCTTGAGAGTCCCTTGGACTGCAAGGAGAACCAACCAGTCCATCCTCAAGGAAATCAGTCCTAAATATTCATTGGAAGGACTGATGCTGAAGCTGAAACTCCTGAGGTGAAGAACTGACTCATTGGAAAAGACCCTGATGCTGGGAAAGATTGAGAGCAGGAGGAGAAGAGGGCGACAGAGGATGAGATGGTTGGATGGCATCACCGACTCTATGTACGTGAGTTTGAGTAAGCTCTGGGAGTTGTTGATGGACAGGGAAGCCTGGTGTGCTGCAGTCCATGGTGTCGCAAAGAGTCCAACATGACTGAGCAACTGAACTGAACTGAACTGATGGGGAGAAGATTATAATATTTAGCCCTTTTGGGGAGAAGGGGCAATTCTTATATTCCATGGATGGATCTGATAAGGAGCTTGAAAAAAAAAGCCTCATTTCACAAACTTACAATGAGGAAATGATCTCTTTAATATTCAACAGATGTCAAGCAGTTTCTTTTATGTAATGTATTACAGTAGACAAAGGAATCATAGGCAAAAGGGCCAAGAATGCTATGTAAGTACTAAAATACTGACAGTTCAGCACCTCTTAAGCGATGGCCGGTGGAAAAGGTGGTCCAGGATCCTGATTTCTGACTCTTTTCACTTTTTGACAGTCAGTGGGGCAATGCCTGATGTCACTGGAGGATATAAAGTGCCTCAAGCCTCATAACCATTCGTAATGGGGCAGGGGTAATTCCAGCTTTCTTTATGTCCAGATGTTATGAGAATTACAGTAAATGGCAGTACTTTGCAATCCATGAGTTACTACATGGATGTCAGTAGTCATTACTGCTATGATTATTCTCTGTAAGGCTGTCTGAGATCGTATCTGGAAGAAAATGTAATTTCATTCTCATAACAATCCTGAGAAAAAGGGAAGAAACTACATTAACTCTTGAACAACATGGGTTTGAGATGCTTAGGTTCAATTATATGTGGACTTTTTTTTGTGTGTACTACAGTACTACACAATCCAGAGTTAATTGAATCCGTGTATAAGGAACTGTGAGTACAGAGGGCTGACTGTAAGTTATAACATGGATTTTTAACTGTGTGGGGGTCATTGCCACTAACCCCTCTGGTGTTCAAAAGTCAACTGTTTTTAACTTTGCAAAATGAAAATAGCTTTGTTTGGGTTGATCATGAAAATAATACCTATATAGCATATCCAGAAAATAAATATAAACCAAAGAAAAGTTCTTTAAATTTTGGTACATATCGCCAAAGAACTTTTCAAAAAGATTCAACCAGTATACTTATCAGACATGTATGAGAGAAGCTGAAACACAAAATACTGTGTTTTGCTAATCTTTTAAATTATAGCCGCACTGTTATTTTATTTATATTTCTTTGATTACTAGTGAGACTGAACATCTATTCATATGTTTATTGGTCCTACTCTTTGATGCCTATTTAAATCCTTTACCCATTTTTCTTTCTGTTTTGTGCTGATTTATAAGAAAATTGATGTTCTATGCCTATTTACCTTTCCCCAGTACATATGTTGCAAGTATTTTACTCTAGGTGTTGTGTTATAGCCTTGATTGAAGTATTTTTGTTATTAAAAAAGCTTTATGTTTTATATAAATAAAGCATAACTAATTATATTTTCATAATTAGCATTGATATTAATAATTTGAGTTAATAAAGCATTATTCATATTAATATTTTCATTTATGGTTTCTGGTTTTGCACCATACATGGAAAGGCTTTCCTCATCTAAAGATGTAAAATTATTCACCTGTATTTCCTTCAAAAATAACATTTATTGGATGTCTACATGTGCTTGGAGCTGTTTTTGCATTATTACATGTATAATCTCATTAAATTTTCACCAGAATCTTATGAGTTACATTTTATCATCATCCTCATTTTGCAAATGAAAAAATTTCATGACAGAAAGCATGATTTATTCAAGGTCACTCAGCTGAGAAGTGATAAATTCACAACTAGAGGACAGATATATAACTCCATAAAATATGAACTTTTCAAGTATTTCATATTCCACAGACGACCCTACCTGAAGATATTTAATTTGAACAAGTTCATAAGTTAAAAAGCAGTCATTACCAATATTTCCCTAGAAAAAATACCCAATTGTGAAAAGAATTACTTTACTAGCTTTATATAGGCCAGGATAATAATAATAATAATAAAGAAAGAGGGATCAGTTCAGTTCAGTTCAGTTCAGTCGCTCAGTCGTGTCCGACTCTTTGCAACCCCATGAATTGCAGCATGCCAGGCCTCCCTGTCCGTCACCAACTCCCAGAGTTCACTCAGACTCACGCCCATCGAGTCAGTGATGCCATCCAGCCATCTCATCCTCTGTCGTCCCCTTCTCCTCCTGCCCCCAAACCATCCCAGCATCAGAGTCTTTTCCAGTGAGTCAACTCTTCGCATGAGGTGGCCAAAGTACTGGAGCTTCAGCTTTAGCATGATTCCTTCCAAAGAAATTCTAGGGTTGATCTCCTTCAGAATGGACTGGTTGGATCTTCTTGCAGTCCAAGGGACTCTCAAGAGTCTTCTCCAACACCACAGTTCAAAAACATCAATTCTTCGGTGCTCAGCTTTCTTCACAGTCCAACTCTCGTATCCATACATGACCACAGGAAAAACCATAGCCTTGACTAGACGGACCTTAGTCGGCAAAGTAATGTCTCTGCTTTTGAATATACTATCTAAGTTGGTCATAACTTTCCTTCCAAGGAGTAAGTGTCTTTTTATTTCATGGCTGCAGTCACCATCTGAAGTGATTTTGGAGCCCCCCAAAATAAAGTCTGACACTGTTTCTACTGTTTCCCCATCTATTTCCCATGAAGTGATGGGACCAGATGCCATGATCTTCGTTTTCTGAATGTTGAGCTTTAAGCCAACTTTTTCGCTCTCCTCTTTCACTTTCATCAAGAGGCTTTTTAGTTCCTCTTCACTTTCTGCCATAAGGGTGGTGTCATCTGCATATCTGAGGTTATTGATATTTCTCCCAGCAATCTTGATTCCAGCCTGTGTTTCTTCCAGTCCAGCGTTTCTCATGATGTACTCTGCATATAAGTTAAATAAGCAGGGTGACAATATACAGCCTTGACGCACTCCTTTTCCTATTTGGAACCAGTCTGTTGTTCCATGTCCAGTTCTAACTGTTGCTTCCTGGCCTGCATACAGATTTCTCAAGAGGCAGGTGAGGTGGTCTGGTACTCCCATCTCTTTCGGAATTTTCCACAGTTTATTGTGATCCACACAGTCAAAGGCTTTGACATAGTCAATAAAGCAGAAATAGATGTTTTTCTGGAACTCTCTTGCTTTTACCATGATCCAATCGATGTTGGCAATTTGATCTCTGGTTCCTCTGCCTTTTCTAAAACCAGCTTGAACATCAGGGAGTTCACAGTTCACGTATTGCTGAAGCCTGGCTTGGAGAATTTTGAGCATTACTTTACTAGCATGTGAGATGAGTGCAATTGTTCAGTAGTTTGAGCATTCTTTTGCATTGCCTTTCTTTGGAATTGGAATGAAAACTGACCTTTTCCAGTCCTGTGGCTGCTGCTGAGCTTTCCAAATTTGCTGGCCTATTGAGTGCAGCACTTTCACAGCATCATCTTTCAGGATTTGAAACATCTCAACTGGAATTCCATCACCTCCACTAGCTTTGTTCA
>NW_024070185.1:46927378-47100085 GCF_014754425.2 Oryx dammah | reverse complement strand
TGAACAAAGCTAGTGGAGGTGATGGAATTCCAGTTGAGATGTTTCAAATCCTGAAAGATGATGCTGTGAAAGTGCTGCACTCAATAGGCCAGCAAATTTGGAAAGCTCAGCAGCAGCCACAGGACTGGAAAAGGTCAGTTTTCAGTCCAATCCCAAAGAAAGGCAATGCCAAAGAATGCTCAAACTACCACACAATTGCACTCATCTCACACACTAGTAAAGTAATGCTCAAAATTCTCCAAGCCAGTCTTCAGCAATACGTGAACTGTGAACTTCTTGATGTTCAAGCTGGTTTTAGAAAAGGCAGAGGAACCAGAGATCAAATTGCCAACATCGATTGGATCATGGTAAAAGCAAGAGAGTTCCAGAAAAACATCTATTTCTGCTTTATTGACTATGTCAAAGCCTTTGACTGTGTGGATCACAATAAACTGTGGAAAATTCCGAAAGAGATGGGAGTACCAGACCACCTGACCTGCCTCTTGAGAAACCTATGTGCAGGTCAGGAAGCAACAGTTAGAACTGGACATGGAACAACAGACTAGTTCCAAATAGGAAAAGAAGTACATCAAGGCTGTATACTGTCACCCTGCATATGTAACTTATATGCAGAGTACATCATGGGAAATGCTGGGCTGGAAGAAGTACAAGCTGGAATCAAGATTGCTGGGAGAAATATCAATAACCTCAGATATGCAGATGACACCACGCTTATGGCAGAAAGTGAAGAGGAACTAAAAAGCCTCTTGATGAAAGTGAAGGAGGAGAGCGAAAAAGTTGGCTTAAAGCTCAACATTCAGAACATGAAGATCATGGCATCTGGTCCCATCACTTTATGGGAAATAGATGGGGAAACAGTAGAAACAGTGTCAGACTTTATTTTTTTGGGCTCCAAAATCACTTCAGATGGTGACTGCAGCCATGAAATTAAAAGATGCTTACTCCTTGAAAGGAAAGTTATGACCAACCTAGATATCATATTCAAAAGCAGAGACATTACTTTGCCGACTAAGGTCCGTCTAGTCAAGGCTATCGTTTTTCCTGTGGTCATGTATGGATGTGAGAGTTGGACTGTGAAGAAAGCTGAGCACCGAAGAATTGATGCTTTTGAACTGTGGTGTTGGAGAAGACTCTTGAGAGTCCCATGGACTGCAAGGAGATCCATCCAGTCCATTCTAAAGGAGATCAGTCCTGGGTGTTCATTGGAAGGACTGATGCTAAAGTCGAAACTCCAATACTTTGGCCACCTCATGCGAAGAGTTGACTCATTGGAAAAGACTCTGATGCTGGGAGAGATTGGGGGCAGGAGGAGAAGGGGACGACAGAGGATGAGATGGCTGGATGGCATCACTGACTCGATGGACAGGAGTTTGGGTAAACTCCAGGAGTTGTGATGGACAGGGAGGCCTGGCGTGCTGTGATTCATGGGGTTACAGAGTCGGACACGACTGAGCGACTGAACTGAACTGCCTGATATGTAATGGGCCTTGACTCAGTGGTAAAAAATTCGCCTGAGAATGCAGGAAACCAGAGTTCCATCCCTTGCTTGGGAAGATCCCTGCAGAAGAGGGTCCTCGTGTCCACGTTGAGTCAGTGATGCTATCTAATCATCTCATCCTCTGTCGCCCCCTTCTCCTTTTTCCTTCAGTCTTTCAAAAGGAGAAGTTTATGGCAGAGGATGATGTGTGGGGTACCTGAACCCTTGGTAGTAAATAGAGGAGACAGAGACAGTATGTAAAATACAAAAAGAAGGGAAAAGATGACAGAATCTTACAACCCACTCCAGTATTCTTGCCAGTGAAATCTCATGGACAGAGGAGCCTGGCACGCTACACCATGGGATCACAAAATCAGACATGACTTAGTGACTAACTAACAGCAACAAACTTAATGGAGAGAGAGTTAAGCAGAGTTGAAAGATGATGACTTGAATAATTGCATAGATAATGGTTCCATTTACTAAGATGGGATGGCTATAGGAAGGAAGCCTGAAGGGAATTGGACATAGATACGTTTGAAGTTCATGACAAGGATCTGGACTGGAGATACAGATGCAGGAGCCATTTATTTATTTGGTCAACAAATATCTATGGATTACTTACTATGTGCCAGGCACATTTGGGAAGCACTGTTCTTTGTTCACTGTAACTGTAGGCCATAGGTAATTGGACTATTTGAGGAAATATTAGGGAGAAGGCTCTGCCTCTTACAACCTTTTGTTCACTCTTTACTAAGGGAGAGAGAAAATGTTCATCAGTAGCTCAGAACTTGAAGTTAATGGAATGCATTTTACTGTGGGCTGAGCCACTGTATTAATGGTGAGTGTTATTAATGGCGATAATGGTCCTCTTCTTTCATCTGCTTCTGGATCCTTGCTGTTAGCAGTTTAAACTGTCAGAGACTTTCCCCTTGTGTGAACTATGGTTATTCCCTTTCTCTGATCTTCCCTCATAGGTCAGACTGGCTGCAAAATCAGTGGGGGCCAGGTGGGAACTACAAAGTCAGGTAAGCTCTGAAAAAAGTTTTGGTGTTGAGCTTGCTCTGTGACCGTCTCTCTGTTCCTCTCTGTTGTGCCTGGGGAGGTATGCCTCTGATTCTTATCCAAGTGAGTAGATATGTGAGTGGATTTGAGGTTGCTGTGCTGTTCTGGCCTTCATTGCTCACTAACTCCAGGTGTAGCTCAGTCTTAGATCTGAAACCTGGGAAGCAGTGGATCTCACTGTGACCTAATTGAACCTGAGTTGTGTTTCCCATACTAGCTTTTGCTAGAGCTCTGCTCGGCTAATGCCTTAGTTTTGTTTGGCTAGTGAGCTCTTGTACAAACTCCACTGGCTAGGTTTTAAAGGGAAGGAGGGGAGAGTGGTAATTCCATTCAGTTCAGTGTGACTTGATTCTGAGTGTATTTAAATAACATGTGAGGTTGTTTAGTTGCTAAATTGTGTCTGACTCTTTGTGATCCCATTGACTGCAGCACTCCAGGCTCCCCTGTCCTCTGCTATCTCCTGGAGTTTGCTCGAATTCATGTCTCCATTGAGTTGGCATTGCTATCTAACCATCTCTTCATCTGTTGCCCTCAGTCTTTCAAAAGGAGAAGGGGGTGGCAGAGGATGACATGTAGGATACCTGAAGCTTTGGTAGTAAATCGAGGACACAGAGACAGTATGTAAAAATATGAAAAGAGGGGAAAATATGACAGAATCCTAAAACTCACAATATGTAAGGGGACAGGCGTTACATTATATACCTGTACTGTGAAAGAAGAACTAAAAAGTCAAATAGAAACATGCTAATACTGCCCGTGTGGACATTGGCACCGGGGAAAGTTTTGGTATTTCTCTTGTTTTCACTTTGTGTGCCTTTTTTTCTTCTATCTTAACAATGAGCAGCAGCTACTTTTATAATAATAAAATAAAACTTTAAAAAAGTCATACGGAGAAGGAATTTAGCAGTATGATTTAGGCAGTGGAAAAACTCCTTGGAATAATAGAGTTTTAAGATGTTAGCTGATTCTAAAATACTGCCATGTCTCTATGGTCTCAAGGAAAGAAGAATCTTCCTTCAACCTGAGGGTACGACGAACAAATGCGCTCTTTGATTACATGTGCATTATAAGTGTGCATCTATGGCAGTTAACAATTGTATGAAGCAAATATGGATTTTGAGGAAATTCATTTTGTGAGGAGCCATCTGGGGATAATAAAGTCTAAGGCTGGGAAGCACATACTAAGACTGGAGAAAGTATGCAAAAGGAAAGTCATCTGCTCTACGAGTAGAAGGACTTTATTCTTCTGTTCAGCAAATCCTCACTGAGGCTCTGTTACGTGTCAGGTTCTATGAGAGGTGTTGGGAATACAGTGGTTAGTGGTATTAATGTGACTTCTGTCTTTACTAACCTTCCATATTAGCAAGGCTACAGGCAAGTAAGGAGGGAGTTATAGCAGTGAAAATAGTGTGATGAGGCATTAGGAGCACTTGAAAGCATCTAAAACAGCCCTTGGTGAGAGATGAAGCGGGGGATGGTGGTGCTGTGATGGTCGTGGTGGAGAGAAGCAAGTAACTGCTGAGGACCTATGCTTTTCCTAGCTGTATGTCTAGAGATTCCTCCCCAGATAAGAAAGTATCATTTTCCTTCAAAAACTTGAGTATGCAAAGTTGTGATGCTTCAGTATAGAGATGCTAATATTTCTGTAATAGATAAATAAATGATTGTTTATTAATCACCAAAATAGCTAAATAGCATGAACACTTAGCCCAGTATCTGAATATACTTTTTAGTTTTCCTTAAGAGGCCTCTTTCACTTAAGCTGTCACTTTTCCATACCTAAATCCAGCTGAAAAGTTAATTTATCAATAGACGATGTCAAAAGTCAAGACAGCCAGGCTGTTCTGTAGCAGCTGTAGAAGATTACAGCCTGTTAAGTTTGTAATGACACATGTCACTGTGCCACTCTGCTTCAGGAAAGCCGTATGTTCTGTTCTTAGATGTTTTGGGCTTGAGTTCCCTCATGGTTTCATCTCAGTGCTAGTGTGTCTCATAGATGTGTAGGGAGCCAGGTACATCAAAGGTATATCTTCTAGGTTTAAAAAAAAAGGAAAATTGTATGAGCAGGAGATTGAAACAAAGATCGAGATAAAAATGTGCAGCCCTATGGTTTTATTCTCATTGCTGTATGGTTCTGAGCCTATGATCTGCCAAAAATTCCAGCCTAATTTCTGGTAAGCTTTTCATTAATTAAATGTGGGAATTGGTATATGTAAAATGACCATGCTAGCTAGCTATAAGGGGAGCTTACCTCTGCCTTTTGGATTTAGAGATGCAAGGAGGTTTATGGGAAAGCATGGCATTAGACCCTAACCTTTCTGGGCCAGGAGGTGCAGGAAGGGGCATGTCCTGAGAAGGTTGTAAGGTTATGGACCTATAAGGTTATGAGGATGTAATGAGAGAATGCTAGTGAAAACACTTAGCGCATGTAATAAGCATGTAATAAAACCTCAATAAGTGTTCTTCTCTTTTCCTTTCCTATAATTATTTCCCTCTTCTGTCTGGTCCTCAGATTTTACCAACTCTTCTGCCAACTTGTTTGGGGACATAGAACAGGTTTTGTGGAAGCAGAACTGTGGTAGCAGGGCCACTATTTCTACTTAGCTTTCAGGCAAGGACATAGTTTTTTCAAATTATAATAATTCTGGGTCATCTTTGACCTTGAACAGAAGTATCTCTCAAGTTGTCTCAGTGCCCACATCACAGCTGGTCCCCCAGTCAGAGCCTGAGGGCAGGTGGTTGGAATGTTGGATACACGAGAGCAGGGTTCTCGCTTATAGCAGTGTTCCCTTCCTTCCTCCCTTCTTCTTCACTCCCACCCTTCCTCTCTCTTTCCTTCTATTCTTTCCCACCAGATGAAGAAAATAAAGCAGAAACAATTAAAAAGGAGTAGAAAAATTCCTAAAGAGTAGAAAAATTCCTAAAAATTAGAAATCCTCGTTCAGCCGTTTATTAAAGCTATGTACCAAATGTAGCTCTAAAATTCCTAGAAACAAAGCAGAATTACTCAAGCACACAGGAGCCAAAAATAGGCTGTTTTAGCAGTTTGGCAGTGATACATTTGTGCATAATCCTAACCTTGGCTTGTTCAGTAGACTGTTTCAGTTCTCATCATATTTATTGCTTGGTTCCTTTTTTGTGTCTACAACTATTTGTAATTATATAAAATTGCATATTTTCTAGTTTCTTATCTTCTGACTTGATTAGACTGTAATCTTCTTGAGGGCAGGGACTATGCCTAAGTTGTTTACTATTGTATACCCATTGCCTGGCAGAATGACTTTTGCACAGTAAATGTTCATAAATTTTGGTGAACATGAGTGAATGAAAGATTTTGAAAGGTATATTTTTCTGTTCACTTATACAGATTAAGTAAATAAAGTTAAAAAGACTCCACCAGGAATAAGATCAGGAATGAAATTCCCTCAGATGTTTAAATTTAAGGATCAAAGATCAAGAGTAACTTAGTAGTCTATAGTTTTGCATAGCAATTTGTATCCAGTGGACCCAAGATATTGAAGAGTATATTAAGGAATTATTGGGAGACTGTATACATATATATGGAGAAGGCAATGGCACCCTACTCCAGTACTCTTGCCTGGAAAATCCCTTGGCTGGAGGAGCCTGATGGGCTGCCATCTATGGGGTTGCACAGAGTCAGACACAACTGAAGTGACTTAGCAGCAGCAGCATATATATATATGTACGGCTGAGTTGCTTTGCTGTGCACTTGAGACTATCACAAAATTGTTAATCGTCTATACTCTAATATAAAATTTTTAAAAAATCAATGAGAGCGCTACACTCTCTCCTTTGGGGTAATTTTAATCTATTCTTATCCATACAAAATAATAAAGCCCTAAATCACTGGGGGCAGGAGAAGAAGGGGAGACAGAGGATGAGATGGCTGGATAGCATCACTGACTCGATGGACGTGAATCTGAGTGAACTCCGGGAGTTGGTGATGGACAGGGAGGCCTGGTGTGCTGCGATTCATGGGGTCGCAGAGAGTCGGACACGACTGAGTAACTGAACTGAACTGAACTGAACTGAAATCACTGGTCAAAAAAAAAAGAAGGGATTGTCCAATAATGCCTCTCCTGCATACCTAAATTATGGAACTAAGTATCATATTTATGTTGTCTGTCTGCTAGAATATTTCACGGACAAGCCACACAGATTTTTTTCCTCCTATGTGGGAAAACATGCGTGTGTGCTTAGTTACTCAGTCGTATCCAGCTCTTTGTGATCCCACGGACTGCAGCCCACCAGGTTCCTCTGTCCGTGGAATTTTCCAGGGAAGAATTCAGCAGTGGGTTGCCATTTCATACTCCAGGGGACCTTTCTGACCCAGGAATCGAAACAGCATCTATTGTATCTCCTCCACTGGCAGGCAGATTCTTTACGATGAGTTACCAGGGAAGCCAGGAATAACCATATTCTATAAATGAAGAAAGAAAGGGATGACTTGTCCAAATCCAAATAGTGAGCCACTGACAAAGATCCCGGAAATGTCTGATGAGCTATGGGAGCGTCTCTGAGTCACTAATTCCTCTGTGGCTCATCTGGCAAGTGGAATTGTAATAGATGTCCTATAACTTGTCTCATAGGGTTATTGAGAGATTTAAATCTCCTACTAGATGTGAAAGCCTTTCTGAGACTCATTATATAAATGTAAGATAAAAAAGTGTTATGTTTTATTTTGCTTGCAGCATGTGGTTCTGTATTACTAGGGGAAAGCTAAACTGCAAAAACAATAGACCCCAAAGTAATGACTCCAAACAGCAAAGTTTCTTTCCTTCTCACATAACAGTCTAGGCTGGTTTTAATGGTGACAGAGGTAGTGGTCAGGTGGTGGGAGTGGAGTCTCTCCATGTAGTCATTCAAGGACTTAGACTGACTGTGACTCTGCCATCCTCAACACATGACTTATGGTTGCCCTGGGTCATGCTCTTGCCACTTATAGAAGTGACAGTATGTTTAATGGGTCAGGCCCAAAAGTGGCAATGTTGACTTGTACTCATTGGAGTACATATCACATTGCCACCCCTAATGGTGAAACAAGTTGGGTAACACAGTGCTGTTGGCCAGCCCTGTGCCTTTTTTGGTGATAGAAATTGAGAATAGATTTTGGTGGGCAGTTGGCAGTAGATGCCACTGGTGTTTTATCTGGATGCTCTTTTATCCTTCTTTTAAATAGGCTTTCATAGCACTCTATAGCTCACATTTTTCACACTGGTTGCACACACAGTTTCACATTTTATGTTTATTTGATTAATTTTCCCCTGCTAGACAAGGGTAAGGATCATATATCCCTTGTTCATCATGGATCTCCAGTACTTGAGACAGGGCCAGGCTCATATATTCAATATTTGTTCCATGAGAAAGAATACATGAATGTATCAAGACATTGATTGACCTAAAGAACCTCAGATGAGACTTTGGATGTGGCTTGTAAGGTGCTGAGGCCTTGTTCTCATCCAACATCTCTTTACAACTTTTGACGTATTTGGGGAAAGGAAATATAATGAATGGGCAGAATTCTAAGATGGACCCCAGTGACCCTCACCCTCTATAATCTCCTTTCCTTGAGAGTAGGTAAAACATTTAAGTGTGTTGTTGTTACAGTTGCTCAGTTGTGTCTGACTCTTTTGTGACCTCATGGACTATAGCCTGCCAAGCTTCTCCGTCCATGCAATTTTCCAGGCAAGATTCCTGGGATGGGTTGTCTTTTCCTCCTCCAACGGATCTTCCCTACCCAGGAATTGAACCCGCATCTCCTGCATTGGCAGACAGATTCTTTACTGCTGTTACTCCACAATAGGGTTATGTTATATGGCATGCTTGCCTTTGAGAAAGGGAAATCCTGAGTGGACCCCACCTACTTGTGAGCCCTTGGAAGGGGCTAGGTTCTCCCTGAAGAGATTGAAAGTGTAAGAGGAATTTGATGCAAGGGAGACTCCTGTTGGTGGCTTTTAATATGAAAGGGGCCACATGGCAAGGAATACAGATTGCTTCTAGGAGTTGACAGTGGCCCTCAACTAACAACCAGCAAGGAAATGGGGGCCCCAGTCCTACAACCACAAAGATAATTGAATTTGGCTAACAACCTAAATGAACTGACAAGTGGATTTTCTTCCAGAGCCTTCAGATGGAAACTTAAGCTAGCTGATGCCTTATTTCCACTACAGAAGACTGAGCAGACATACTCAGATTTCTGATCTATAGAAACCACGAGATAATGAACAGGTTTTGTCTTACACCACTAACCTCATGGTAATTTGTTAGGCATTAATGGAAAACTAACACAGGTTTGTGTTTGTCTACTGGGAGCAAACAGATGGGATGGGGCTGGGGCAGAAGGAGGTTAAAGAAGAGAGAATGTTGTCTATTTCCTTGAGGGCTTCATGGATCTGATGTCTGAAACTTAATATGACTGATGGTTCCCGTTTGCCTAGGACTGAGGGTTTCTGGAGTATGTGGAGTTTTCAAAGCCAGTTATAGGACAGTCCTGGAAAAAACAGTTGGTAACCCTGCAAACTGTGGGAGTGACTTTGTGAAGAACGGGTACATTGAAACTAGTGATAGGATGGCCTTCTTTTGCTCAGTAGCAGCAGGATTTCAGTGCTTACTTTGGCCCACAATAGCTTGTTGTTTCCAGAGCATTGACACCAGTGTGATTGTGGTAGAACCTGCAACAGAGGCTGTTGGGAGGTCCAGCCCTCAGATGACTTTGCAGGTTGCAGGCTCAAGTGAGAAGTCACTGAGGGACATTATATGAATGTCAAGTGTAGTCACAGGGATGTCTCCAGGATTCCCCGGAATTAACCACACACATCTCTGAAATGAATCCACAGCTCCTGTGTGATACAGATTGGCAAGTTCCAGGGAAATCTGCATTCTCATTGGAAATGTGACCTCGTCACAATCACAGGCTCATGATGCTAAAGTGCACATGCATTCATTATGCCAGGCATTGTACTAAATGTTCTCACACGTGTCAGGTCACAGAGAATCTCACAAAATCTTACAAGATGGATATTATAAACCCCATTTTGACTATAAGCAATCTGAGGCTTAGTGAATTTACATAATTTGCTTAGGAATAGCCACCTGGGGCTATTTTATATGCATGCTACATCTACAGGAAATACTAAAAACAGCTTTAAGAATCAGTGCATAGATAGCATCTGCAAAACACTCGAAGGACTGTGGGAGAGCACAGTAGTAATTGTCTTTTCTATTTGTCTCTTCCGACTTCGCTTAGGAGCTGGAAGCTCTGTGGAAAGAGGTAAGGGATACGTTCAGTCTGAATGCCATTCACATAGTTCCTGCAGGCAAAATATCTGCATTTATCAAGGAGAGCTTAAACCTAGTATCTGACCATGAATTGCTATTAATTAAAAGACTTTGGCAGATGGATTAAGTGAATTCAGTAAGCATCAGCACATGATCTTCTGTGATGCTCCTTCATAAAATAAAGACTATCTGACAAAAAGGTAGAAAAACATACCATGTTTTGTCCATTGTTGTTGTTTAGTCGCTTAGTTGTGTCTAACTCTTTTTGTGACCCTATGGACTGTAGCCCACCACGCTCTCTGTCCATGGGATTTCCCAGGCAAAAATACTGGAATGGGTTGCCATTTCCTTTTCCAGGGGATCTTCCTGATCAGGAATCGAACCCAGGCTTCCTGCATTGCAGGCAGATTGCTTACCACTGAACCACATTTATTTATTTATAGTGCCAAGGTTATACAACCAGACAATGAGCATGTCTCCTTCCAGCTCTTGTTTGTGAAGAAAATAGATTATGGCAACCCACTCCAGTACTCTTGCCTGGACAATCCCATGGACGGAGGAGCCTGGTAGGCTACATGCAGTCCATGGGGTTGCAAAGAGTTGGACACGACTGAGTGACTTCACTTCACTCCCTTCACTCACTTCATACTTTATTGCTGAAGAAGGAAATGGCAACCCATTCCAGTGTTCTTGCCTGGAGAGTCCCATGGACAGAGGAGCCTGGTGGGCCATGGTCCATGGGGTCACAGAGAGTTGGACACGACTGAAGTGACTGAGCACGCACGCACGCACTTCACTTGCTGACCAAGGGCCACTGTGTACATTTGGGCAGATTGTTTATTGCACAAGTGTGC
This sequence comes from Oryx dammah, assembly GCF_014754425.2. Taxonomy (NCBI): domain Eukaryota; kingdom Metazoa; phylum Chordata; class Mammalia; order Artiodactyla; family Bovidae; genus Oryx; species Oryx dammah. Next base: position 47,089,390 of record NW_024070185.1, on the reverse strand, counting down.
CTGGCATAGCAGATATTTTTTCTAATTTGCAAAGAAAAAGTGCTTTAGTGGGCTTAGAAGCAGCTGTCCTAAACCCACTTGGTGCCACACCTCTTTCTTTCTCTATTTAGGCAGAACCTAGGGCTTACGTTATGGTTCAGCTGGTAAAGAATCTGCCTGCAGTACAGGAGACCTGAGTTCGATCCCTGGGTTGGGAAGATCCCCTGGAGAAGGGAAAGGCTATCCTCTTCAGTATTCTGGCCTGGAGAATTCCATGGATTATAGTCCATGGAGTTGCAAAGAGTCAGACATAACTGAGCGACTTTCACTTTCACTTTGGCTCTAAGAGGTACAGTGTATGCTGGCAGGTGTTCAGTTCAGTTCAGTTCAGTCACTCAGTCGTGTCCGACTCTCTGAGACCCCATGGACTGCAGCATGCTAGGCCTCCCTGTCCATCAACTCCCGGAGTTCACTCAGACTCACGTCCATCAAGTCCGTGATGCCATCCAGCCATCTCATCTTCGGTCATCCCCTTCTCCTCCTGCCCCCAATCCCTCCCAGCATCAGAGTCTTTTCCAATGAGTCAACTCTTTGCATGAGGTGGCCACAGTACTGGAGTTTCAGCTTTAGCATCATTCCTTCCAAAGAAATCCCAGGGCTGATCTCCTTTAGGATGGACTGGTTGGATCTTCTTGCAGTCCAAGGGACTCTCAAGAGTCTTCTCCAACACCACAGTTCAAAAGCATCAATTCTTCGGCGCTCAGCCTTCTTCACAGTCCAACTCTCACATCCATACATGACCACAGGAAAAACCATAGCCTTGACTAGACGGACCTTTGTCGACAAAGTAATGTCTCTGCTTTTGAATATGCTATCTAGGTTAGTCACAACTTTTCTTCCAAGGAGTAAGCGTCTTTTAATTTCATTGCTGCAATCACAATCTGCAGTGATTTTGGAGCCCCCCAAAATAAAGTCTGACACTGTTTCCACTGTTTCCTCATCTGTTTCCCATGAAGTGATGGGACCAGATGCCATGATCTTCATTTTCTGAATGTTGAGCTTTAGGCCAACTTTTTGACTCTCTACTTTCACTTTCATCAAGAGGCTTTTTAGCTCCTCTTCACTTTCTGCCATAAGCGTGGTGTCCTCTGCATATCTGAGGTTATTGATATTTCTCCCAGCAATCTTGATTCCAGCTTGTGTTTCTGGCAGGTGTAGGGCCTTTCAAATAGTATTGCCAGACTGTGTGTTGGCATGGGTGTGGGTCAGGTGGAAATAACCTAGCTATCCCTGTATATTGGGAGTTTATGTACTATTTCTAGTTAGTATATCACAGACCATAATATGAGGATAACAGAAAGATATCCTAGAGCCACAGAGACCTGGACCTACCTGAAAAAACTTATAAGGGGGTCTGAATCTTTAGCTAGGGTGTGCAAATAACTTCATTTTTTTGGTAACATGTCTTTATTAGAAGACAATGCCTGCCTAATAATCTCAGTTATTTTTTGCTAATTATTTCAAGTTTCAATCCAGACAATTCTGGTCTTCAATCCTTCGCCTGATTTTCAACACCACAGATTCAGTGTTTATTTCCTCTCCTCTTTTCTCAGTTCTGGGGGCTTAAATTGGTTGATGGTAGAGACGAGGGGGTGTCTGTCTCCTGTCATTGGCAGCTGTCCCTTTGATAGAAGATTTAACTCATCCCGTTTAGACTTTGGTCTTGCACATCTGTGTCCACTGACTTTCAGTGTCATTCAGTGAATGTCTTAGTATCAGGACATTCAGGGAACATGTGTTCCTGCTTGCAAGGAACAAACTTGCTCCGTCTGCAAGCCTTTTTAAACCACTTTGACATCCTTTTGGGAATACTGGAAAATTTTAGTTCTGTCGTCCCATTACAGACTTGTGCAAGAGCTTTGGAGGACAGCTTCTGGGTCCTTTCTGCTTTTGAAAATGCACTGTATTCTTTACCATCCTACTCTTGAGACCTGTCCCAAGAGAGGTGGGCACTTGTAGGAGACACTTAGCAGGGCCTAACTTTCTTTTCAGATCAGTTCAGTTCAATCGCTCAGTCATGTTTGACTCTTTGCGACCCCATGAACCGCAGCATGCCAGGCCTCCCTGTCCATCACCAACCCCCGGAGTCCACCCAAACCCATGTTCATTGAGTCGGTGATGCCATCCAGCCATCTCATCCTCTCTCATCCCCTTCTCCTCCTGCCCTCAATCTTTCCCAGCATCAGGGTCTTTCAAATGAGTCAGCTCTTCGCAACAGGTGGCCAAAGTATTGGAGTTTCAGCTTCAACATGAGTCCTTCCAGTGAACACCCAGGACTGATCTCCTTCAGAATGGACTGGTTGGATATCCTTGCAGTCCAAGGGACTCTCAAGAGGCTTCTCCAACACCACAGTTCAAAAGCATCAATTCTTTGGCACTCAGCTTTCTTCACAGTCCAACTCTCTCATCCATACATGACCACTGGAAAAACTATAGCCTTGACTAGATGGACCTTTGTTGGCAAAGTAATGTCTCTGCTTTTTATATGCTCTCTAGGTTGGTCATAACTTTCCTTCCAAGGAATAAGCATCTTTTAATTTCATTGCTGCAATCACCATCTGCAGTGATTTTGGATCCCCCCAAAATAAAGTCTGACACTGTTTCCACTGTTTCCCTATCTATTTGCCATGAAGTGATGGGACCGGACGCCATGATCTTCATTTTCTGAATGTTGAGCTTCAACCCAACTTTTTCACTCTCCTCTTGTACTTTCATCAAGAGGCTCTTTAGTTCTTATTCACTTTCTGCCATAAGGGTGGTGTCATCTGCATATCTGAGGTTATTGATTTTTCTCCTGGCAATCTTGATTCCAGCTTGTGCTTCTTCCAGCCCAGCATTTCTCATGATGCACTCTGCATATAAGCTAAATAAGCAGGGTGACCATATACAGCCTGATGTACTCCTTTTCCTATTTGGAACCAGTCTGTTGTTCCATGTAGTTCCATGTCCAGTTCTAACTGTTGCTTCCTGACTTGCATACAGGTTTTTCAAGAGGCAGGTCAGGTGGTCTGGTATTCCCATCTCTTTCAGAATTTCTTACTTTTACTTTGTTCTTTTAATCAAATTTTAGCCTAAGAACTGGCTTTTAAGTCATCTATTATTTATAAGATTAACTTTGCTTCTTGGTCCTTTGTTTTAAGGACCAAGCATCTCTCCCAATGTATTCCCTCTGCTGAGAGCTTTGGAACTCCATGTGGAGAGAGCTGAGACAGGACTCTTTGTTGTTCTCCTGTGGTCATCCTACCTGAAGATATAAACTTGGAGGGACTGACTGCAGCCTGGAAAGGGAAGCTAAAAGCCCAGAGCAGTTAATACCAAAATTACTTCTTTATGCTTGGCAGAGTGAAATCAGAAACTGAACTGAGGCTGGGCAAGAGTCGCTAGAGAGCAGGACCATGAGTCACTATGTACAACCTCTCCACTGATGACACCAAGCCCATCCTTGGACTGTGGCTGAGTAGAGAGAATTCACATGTGCAGTGTCTTGGAAGAAGCCTTGCAGAATAAGGGAGAGTCATTCACAGATGACAGATTCAGAGGAAGGGCAGAACTTTTTTTGTTTTTTCTCTTGTCTTTTTTTTAAAATTATTTTTTTTTATTTATTTATTTTTTATTTTTTATTTCACTTTACAATTCTGTATTGGTTTTGCCATACATTGACATGAATCCACCACGGGTGTACATGCGTTCCAAAGGAGGCAAGAATATACAATGGAGTAAAGACAATCTCTTTAACAAGTGGTGCTGGGAAAACTGGTCAACCACTTGTAAAAGAATGAAACTAGATCACTTTCTAACACCGCACACAAAGATAAACTCAAAATGGATTAAAGATCTAAATGTAAGACCAGAAACTATAAAACTCCTAGAGGAGAACATAGGCAAAACACTCTCCGACATAAACCACAGCAGGATCCTCTATGATCCACCTCCCAGAATTCTGGAAATAAAAGCAAGAATAAACAAATGGGACCTAATTAAAATTAAAAGCTTCTGCACAACAAAGGAAGGGCAGAACTTTTAAAAATCACCTGGAATAGCATCAGGAGAAGAAATGTCATTATCCTCAAAATGTGCATGGGGAATAAATTTATAAAGAAGACCTTGGAGTATTTTTCCCTTACTTAATTGTACATGAAGAAGGCAAATCTACACATGACCTTGGCGTCATTCTCTCCCTTTAGGTACCAACTATCTTCCTTTTTGGACTCCCCTGTTGGCTCAGACAGTAAAGCGTCTGACTACAATGCTGGAGACCTGAGTTCAGTCCCTGGGTCATGAAGATCTCCTGGAGAAGGAAATGACAATCCACTCCAGTATTCTTGCCTAGAAAATCCATGGACAGAGGAGCCTGGTAGGCTACAGTCCATGGGGTCGCAAACAGTTGGACACGACTGAGCGAATTCACTTTCACTTTCATAATCTTCCTGTTGGTGATATACCTGGATGGGAGGTTATCTAATGTGTTTGGTCTTACCTTCCAAGCCTGCAAGATTTTCTCTGTTTCTACATACCAATATGGTCTTTAATCTCTTTTATTAACTATGTGGAGAACACAAATATCTTAGACTTGGTGTTGTGTTATATCAGCCTTAGATTTTGGAAGTGGATTATGTTCTTATCTTTTTATATTTCCAATGATATTTTGTTGAAAAATGTGGAGAGGCTACATTGGGGTCAGCATGCTAAACTAGATTTCACATTGTGAGTTTTTAAAATAATATTTAATAATAGTTCAAATACATCTTTTTATTTTATGATTATTAAGGGGACTTATATTGAAAAGAAAATTAATTATTTTTATAAACAAGTCCTTAACATTATTGGAGTAAAAGGTATCCTAAAAAAAGTATTTTTTTTTTCTGGAATAGTTAAAAGTGATAAAAATGAAATGAATCTGTGAATAGTGTGAGCCTGTGTAGGCTGTGTGTTGCACAGCACGGGATGAATGATGCCCCTGGAGTTGATGAATTCAGTCCCAGTGAAAACTCTGTCACTTAGTAAATGCCATAAAAATATTTTAAAATGGACATTTTTATCACACACATATCTAAAACCACATTTGATTAAGAAAAGACATAAAAAAGGTTGGCAAATAATTTTCCTTTCACATAATTGATGACGGTTAGCAGTTGAACTGTGTTAAGAAGGCTTCTGGGGACTTCCCTGGTGGTCCAGTGGTTAAGATTCTGCACTTCCATTGTAGAGACTGCAGGTTTGATTCCTGGTTGGGGAACTGACATCCCACATGCCACTTTGCCAACAACAAAAAGAAGGGTTTTGAAGCTACATCCAAACCTACAGGGGATAAGGGAGAGAGGTCGGGATTGATTGATCATGCCTGTCAGAGGCACCGACAAAGGAGTGGCAATATATGGGCCATGCTTCTGGCATCTTTGATATGAAATAGGAGAGAAACATGAATAAAGACAAGCTAGGAGAAGCAATGATATAGAAACTAAATGGATTAGTTTCAAAAAGTCTAAGATGTCTTTTCCCAATTTAACATATAGCTTGGTTAAAAGTATGTACAAAACCTTGTACCATGAGCTCTGGGGAGAAAGAGTATTAGATAAAGCTGGGATCCCTTTAGATTCATGGATACCCATGGATTAAATTCTGAACCCTGAAAGCTTTTTTATTCAAACAGTCTTTTATTCAAGACTGTCAAGAATATTGACGCTCCTTACAAAGTGATCTTCCTGAGCATTTTGTAGTGTATCAAACTTTGATGACTTCACAGTGATAGAAAGGACGTTTCCTTTATTGTGTTCATTTAAACAATATTTGTTTCTTGATGTTTGTTTCATGATTGTGTTAGTCTGTTTGCGCTGCCATGTCAAAATACAACAGGCTGGAATGGATGGCTTAAATAACAGAAATTTATTTCCTCAAACTTCTGGAGGCTGAAAGTCCAAGATCAAGGTGCTAGCAAAATTGGCTTTTGAGGAAGCTTCTCTCCCTCAGTTGTAGGTGGCCACCTTCTAGCTATAGCCTCCCATGACCTTTCCTCAGCAAATACACAGAGAGAAAAGGAGAGAGAAGAGAAGAGAGGGAGAGGAAGATAGAGATAGAGGGAGAGAGAGAGATTGAGTGAATAAGAGGGAGATGGAGGAATCTGCTGTCTTTTCCTCTTCGTACAAGGAAGAGGATTGGTTTAATGCCCACTCTTATTACGTCATTTAACTTTAATTCCCTTCTTAAATACCCTATCTCAAATATAGTCACAAAGGGGGTAAGGGATTTAATGTGTACATTTGAAGGGGACACAGTTCAGTCCATATCAGTAGTCTTCTGCCTTCAGTGGCAAGTAGTCTCCTGGAGCGGAGGACATGCTCAGCTTCTTACAATGCAAGAATGAAATCAGTACTGGGAGAGGAATACAAGAAAGTGCTGAGCGAGTTAGAGGTTACCACTAGTGACAACCACAGCCTTCCCCAGGTTAACCTTTTCCTTATCTCTTTAGCTACTTGGTTCTCCCTAAACATCAATCATATCTGTGTCAATGATGTTTCAGACTGTTCTGCAGAGCCCTGGTGTTCCATGGCTGTATTTCAGTAATTCCTTAAATGTGTGCTCCAGATTTCACTTAAAAGTATACTTCAACTATCAAAACGGTAATAAAATAACATGTAAACAAGCCACGTGAAATAATTCATGTGTGTTATGTGCCAAATTTTAATACATTAAGGACCACTTAACAACTTAGAGTGTCAGGTAATCTTGATGCCCTGTAGGCCTTGAAATGAAACCATTGCCATTTCTGACTAATTGAAGAATATCTTTAGAACACAAGACAAGCTGTCAGAAAGATTACCTGTGCAGAGAAGCAAAAATATTATACAGATGAATTGAATGTTGAGGTTAATGTAAAATCTAATTCTCATTTACCTCCCAATTTCTGCTTTTTTCCTTTTCATTAAAACAAACCAACTGACTTAATAAAATTGTTACATATATGAATTTATACCTCAAATTAATGCTAATGAATTTATGTCAATTAATAACAGCTTTATACTTACATAGTATAAGATTTCATCTGAAAGTAGGATTGCTGCTACAGCAAGTTTGAAATCACTGTTCTATTTGCTTACATGTATCCTTTGCTGCATGTGCTATTAACCAACTAATGGCTGCTAAAGTCTGTCATATGATGTACATTGAGCAGTGAGGTATGATTTGGATCAAACAGTTAAAATCAGGCACATGGAAATCTAGGTAGGTAGACACAGATATCATTTACCTGCCCTTGGGTCATTAGTTTTTCTGCCTGATGGTGATCAGTCACTCATTATAAACCATTAGAAGTTTAATTTTAAAAATTAGTGTAGGGAGCTAAGTTGGGGAGGGACATTAATATGAGTATTTGGTATTAAGATGAGAGCAGCTCGGTAGGAAACTTCCTAATGGAAATGTCACTGATAGTAATTGCCCCTTTCCAGTCAAGAAGCTCTTTGATTTTCCTCCAGCATTAGGGGACCAGGCAGCCTGACAGATACAGTGAAATAAGAAGGGGGATTTAGAAAGCTAGAGAATCTGGAAAGCTGGCTAGGGAATTTGGAGACAGCATGTAATCTGATACTTGCATTATCTGAAAAGTGCATTGGGTCATGCTTTTTAATTGCTAAGCAGAAATTTAGTGGAGGCAAACTGGTGTGGGATATGAGAATGGAGACAATGAGCAGAATCCCAGGCCCGTGGATGTGTGCTTGTGGGCAGGGGATGTGCAGGAGAACCAGTCAATTCAGGAGAGCACTAACAGACAGTTGCTCTCTTCAGCAATTGCTCTCGGCTTTCTCCCATGAGATCTCTCTAGCTGTCTGAGGGCCCAAGGGTGATGTGTCAAGGGCCCTTGAAACATTAGGAAGATGTATAGCATCATCTTGTAGGTGGTATGTGAGATGTTTATTATTACTCAAAGCTTATGAAATCTTCTATTAATTAAAGTGAATGTGCGAAAAGCTCTAAATACAGTCTCTGAACTAAAGCAGCTTTTTTTTAGCTTTAAAAAATTAATTCTTGGAATTCTTAAACCTAGTATAAGCAACATCCTACTTTCCGAGAAAATGCTTACAAGTTTAAGACTGAATTTTTCTGATGCTTACACAGCTTCTTGCCAATGGATTATGTTTGCCTTCCATTCTTTAGACTTCCAGTGTTGGTATCCCCTGTGTTTTTTTTAATCATTTTCTCCTTTATGAAAACAACTTTGTGATCTACTTAAAATGAAGAGATGGAATGAAAATTCTGGTCCTGGATATTTCTTTTCTTTTTCAATGATGAAAACTTCCTTTATAAAGTACATTAAGGGAAACATATCAGAGGGCATAAATTATTCTATATTTTCATGTGCCAAGTTCATAATAAGATTGAGTTCTTCTGTCTCTGAGGTGACTCTCATTGCTCTGAGAATAGATAATACACGGAGAAATACGCCTTTGGATGACAGTGTATAAAGATGGCACTTATGCTTAAGGATTTCCATAGTGAAGTTAGATGAATGTTATCAATATTCACTTTTTTTTTCTCAAGAATGGAAATACTACTGCTGTCCTGTAAAGCTAACCTGAATCTGTATTAACTGGCTGATGTAATGTTCAGGGGTTTTTTTTGGGTTGACTTCCTAGCAGTCAAGAGATACCATGATGATTCACTGTGTCTGATTTTTGTGGGTTGGTAATGGTTCAAACACATGGGAGTAATTCAAAGCTTTGCTTTTGCGGGTTCAATAATTCCATCTCCACTTAGAAATGAAGTGATAGATTTTTTTAAAGCAACTAAATAATGCATGGTGTGATGGGATAAGGAGAGTATTGCTAAAATTCACATCAAAAAGCATTCTCTATCACTCTGCTCGATTCTCAGAGCTGTTCCATTAGTGCCCCTTTAACATGTAATATTTCCCAATTAAATGTGTTGGTAAGAATTATTCATTTTAATAATTAAAAAGCTTCCCCAGCTCCCTGAAGAGCGTTACCATGGAGGCCCAGCTCCACTGCTGGGAATAATCACAGCATGCTAATGTAAGGAGAGGATGTCAGTTGAATGCTAGTATTGCCATTGGGTGAAACTAACTTTGAGCTTATTTCAGTGGCTGAGCCCTGAGACACCCATGAAGTGACCTTTTGCTATGGCAGACTGTGATACAGGTTTGTTTTGTGACTATTATGGAGTGTAAAATTTATCAGCTGTTATGTATATAGATTCTGCTTTGAGACATTCTAGGATAATGTGAGAAAGCTTTCTGATTGTTTTCAATATTACTTGTTAGCCCAATTGGGTTTTGTAATGCCTTAAGAGCTGCCATGAAATTCTGCAAAGAAAACTTTCTTTCATTTTAATTTAAAAAAATGTATGACCTTGAGGCTTTTAGCAGAGCCTGATGTAAAAGTAAACTTTGAGAGAGTCTTAACCAAATGCAACTGTAGTCATTGGTCTATTGGTAGCAGCTCTATTGAATCTTGGTGTCAGGGGAGTAGTGAGACAGTACCTTCTTGGGTATAAAATGCCAGTAAAGATAATTATAGCTGACAGCTTTAGGGTACTGATAATTGCCAAACACTTCAGTTACTATTATAATAAAATTATAAAGTACCCTAAAGCCAAAGACCCCATCCCATTACTTCATTATTTTTGAATTATGGTAAGAATCAAGATAACCATTACCACTACAACTCATTCCAATTGTTCATACTTAGAGAGTACTTACCATGGAATACTGTTCTAAGTGCATTACATAAATGGAATCATTTAATTATGATTTTCAAAGATCTACAAAGGTCCTAGATTCTGGTAATTTGATAAATATATCAACAGTGCTAACTATGTTTACAAATATGAACAGTGCCCATGCGATGATGATGCTCTGTGACTGTTTAGTACTACATATCTTTCAAACCATTCTCACACTTACTCATTTGATTCTTGCAACAAACTACTGAGGTAAACAGAACTATTTTTGTGTTAGTTGTACAGAGACATTATGGACTTTCCCACAGTATTAACAGTTAATACTGGAATCCCCAAATCTCCAAATTGGAAGTATTTTTACCGATTTTTACCAGTGAGGAAAAAAACTGGCTTACAGAGATTTGTAGTTTGCTCAGGCTTTAGGTCTTGTCATTGTCATTCTTATGAATTTCCCACAGCATCAGTATTTTTGCTCTGATTTTCAAAATGGAATTACCTTTCCTTAGCTTTCCTTGATAAGAGCTTTGCTTAAGGTCACTCAGGAACACTCCAAGAATAAGAAGAGCAAAGTGGCATCTCAGAAGGCTTTTCATCAGTTCCCAACTTGGTTAACCTGGAAAATGAATAAAAGATGAGAAGGCAGAAAAGGGTCAGAAGGCAGAGGGGGAGAGCAGATGACCTGTCTTTGATTTCTGACACCCTCCCTGGAAGAGGACAAAATTGAGCACTTTCTGGGTTCCCAGACAGTGAGTGTACTGAAGTGTGGTCTCCCACAGGATTTTAAGCTGCAGTCAGCCCATCTTGGATAGCTTGCTCAAAGTTTTTTGTCCATGTTTGCGAATAGTCATAATGTATTCGTGATGTGTGAGGGATGGCCAGAAGCCTGGGCTGTAGGAACCAGCTGTCCACGTTTCTCCTAGGGTGGATCTGATTCTCCATCTGTCAGCAGGCCTTGCCACCATCTTCTCTGTAATTCAGGGCGTATCTTGACAGATGGTTCTTACATGATGTTATCATTGTTTTTGTTTGGGGGGACGTTTTCTTAGTCCTCAATTTATAGTTAATGTTTTAGTTAAATCTTTCTTTGTTATCTTGGGCTGTGTATAGACATAGCCTAGTGATTTTCATGTGTGCTGAGTAGTGTAAATAACCTGCTAATCATAAGTTTGAATACAGCAGTACATTTATGTGATGTTTGCATCACCCCTGAACTGAAGAGAGAATCATCACTAATTACTTTGAGTAGAAAGGGAGAGAGATTCCTCTCATAGTTTGTCCCCTAAGTTCCTCCATGTCCCAGTTGTGCTGTTTTTCATATTCCTAGATAATTATGATCTACTGCTTATCTGGCTAACTTAATTAGGGCACATTTGGTTGTAAGGAATAAAACTCTGTGTCAAATGAATCAGGTTAAAAGAATGAAGGATTCATTTTGGGGTACAATAGTGGATTTTTAAGACCGGTCACAGCTACAAAATGAAGTGTGGCCTGTTCTTATGGGATTGGGGCTTGGAAATATTGTCAGAGTGCTACCTCTTTCTTTCTTTCTGATGCCTCACTGTATTTGTTGTCTCCTTTTCTTGGAGTGTCTATAGACAGTCTTCTGTGCTGGCATAGCCTCTCATGGCCATCTCCAAATGGTAGCTTCAGCTCTCAGATTTCCCCTGTTCTATAGTCTCATCTTGGCAGCTGATTGACCTGGACTCTGTATATCAGTCTCTCTTCTTAATTGTACGCGTCAGAAATCACCATGGCTAATTTAAGAAAAAAAGGAATTTGCTAGGGATACTGGGGAACTCACAGAATTGTGGAAAGTGTTGGGAAATGGGCAAGAAACTGAGAGACTTCAGAGTCAGAACCACAGCCACAGAATAGTCCTCTGAGGACACCACTGCTCCCAAGTATCTGACTAGTACTAGGGACACAGGATTCAGTATTGCTACTTCTGCTGCTGCCCATATCAGTCCCCTCAAAATGATTCTCTAGTGGCCCTACAATTGTGCATCACTAGGTTCGAATTCAAAGTCTAGGGTAGGTATTTCTGATTACTCAAGTGTAGGTCATTTGCCAGTTCTTTGGCTGCAAAAGAGGCTGGGAAAGCAAGTATCAGGCACTTTCAGGCTCTGTGGTAGAAAAAGAACTATCGTTTCTATCATGTCTCATAAGGTGAGAAATTCCTCAAAGCAAGGAAGGGTATTTATATTCTAGGCAGCCCCAAATCAAATGGTCACTATACTCAGTGTCGCAGTTCCTCATGTTTGAGTGGATATGAACAATCCATTTTGAATCAGATATCAGAATCAGATATGGGCAACTGTAAAGCAGTTGCCCATAACCAGTGAAACAAAATGGCCTTCCCTGGTGGCTCAGTTGGTGAAGAATCTGCCTGTGATTCAGGAGACCTAGGTTCAATCCGTGGTTGGGGAAGATACTCTGGAGAAGGAAATAGCAACCTACTCTAGTATTCTTGCCCGGAGAATTCCATGGACAGAGAAGGCTGGTGGGCTACTATCCATGGGGTCAGAGTCTGACACGACTGAGCAACTAAACCACCACCACCAGTGAAACAAGATACCTTTATACATAGAGCTGCATTTTGCAGGGTTTAGGTGGCAGATTCTTCTCTAAGAAGCTAGGTGATGTGTGTGGAAATCATGGGTAGGTGATCATGGCTACCTCTATTTCTGATACTGGCTCAAGATCAATGTGTTGAGGTGACTAGTATATTACTTCCTGACTTTCCTTCTGTTGCATTAATATGTTTATTTACTTTTTCTAGAATAATAATGATACTTTGGGGCATTTAGTAGCTTCATGGACCCAACCTCCTCCAGAAAGCCCTATTCCTTTTCATGCTTAGCTAATTGACAAATTCGAGCTTCCTCCTTCACTAGACACTTGAAATTGTAGCTTCTAATAGTCTCCAGACTGTGTCTAATGAGATATCCCTGTGGAGCTTTGACAAAGATCTGGCAAATATATCTTACATTTTTGAGGTATCTACCTGTGTAATCTTGGAGAATGCGTACCTGTGTATCTCTCTCAGAGACTGGTTAAGTGTAAAAATGGAAAAATGCTTCGGAGAGGTGACAGTACTAAATAATAATTTATTATAATGATTTTTTGCTCATTCAGAAATGTATATTGCATGCCATTATATGCTAGGAACTGTGATGAATTTCATTAAGCTTTGTTTTTCTTATTTTAAGAAGAAATGCTCATGGTAAATTGAAATAAATCTCTTAATTGTAGCCAAGTAAATAACCAGTTAGAGCCACATGTAGACATACATAGTAAAAGCCATATATAGCTTTACATTTCTATAATTTAATAATTTGGATATTTGGGATTAAATTATAGGGAGACTGGATATGTGGCTCAATATTATAGTTCCCCCTCAAGAGAGTTTGAATTTTTTATCATTAATAAAGAATTCTGAAACTCTTTCTGGAGTTTTTGTTTGGGGCCTGAATTTTTAAAGTACAACTGGGTATTTGTTTTGAAATAGCTAAATGGTGCCAGGAGCAACAATTATCATTAATGTTTACTGTCATTTGAGCTTTAGAGGAGGAAAAATAAAGCTCATGGGAAATACTGAAATTTATAGGTAATAAAAGGAGTCTATAAGAAGAAAACATAAGTAAGAATGAATATTATATGAAAATTTCATCATACTGAGGGGCAAGAGTAGTAAAAAGATTTTCTTAATTATATAGTCTAGTCAGATGTTTAAAGTACGAGGCTATCATATTAAATTTGGTGAAAATATTTGGTCTTTTGGAAGGAAGATGTGGACATTTAAACATGGGCGTATATTTAAGAATATTAATGATCTATCCCATCTTTTTTTTTTTTTAACAAATTCACCTCATGATCTACATGCACATCTGTCTTTATTCTGAAGGTCTGTTATATCCCAGAAAGATGCTGTAGTTGTGTTTCAAAAGTAATGACACATAATTTTGTGACACAGTTTTGTCACAAAAATGATTGGCAGGGCAGTTTTGTTTGATAACATGATTGTGTAATATATCAAAATAAGCCATGCTCTTTTATACTATTTAAAAAAAAAGAAGAAACATGAAGACATGTGAAACAGTAGTTTGTATATTCAGTAGAATTAAGACAAATCACTAAAATAATCTCTTTAGCTCTTAGGGGGACTAAGTTTGTGTTAAAGGGCAAATACACATACAGCAGCAGGCATGGCCATAACTTAGAATCAGTTGCTATAGACTAGTCTGCTGGAATGAGATCCTTCTGCAGCCACTCCTGGTCAGCCAAAGTATGGATGGAAAAAACCATTGTTATGTTAAATATTAGAATCAAGCACACTTACCATCTAACTGAATTCTCTAAACTAATACTCGGTCAACTTTCTGTAAAGGGCCAAATAGAGAATATTTTTGGTTTTGTGTTTCCTACAGTCTCTATCACAACTACTCAGCTCTGCTGTTTGAGTTTAAAAGCATCCATAGACAATATGTAAATAAATAAGTGTGGCTGTGTTCCCAAAGGATTTTATTTATAAGCACTGAAATGTGAATCTCACATAATTTTGTGTGTCACAAAACCTTCTTCTTCTTTTTATATTTTTAGCCATCTAAAAATGTAAAAACTATACCTTCGTGTATGGGCCATCTGAAAACAGGTGAAGGTACAAATTTGGCCCGTGGGCAGTAATTTACCAGCCCTGCTTTAAAGTGCTCTGGCCATTTCCTTCTCTCATAGCTTCCAAACTAATTAGGATTAAATAGACTTTCAGGAGGCACACTGCATCTGTTGCATCACAACGTTGTTTTAAAATACTGTGACCTGAATTTTAAATGTAGATAAAAGTGGCTAGAATTTATAGGTTCAGTATTTAACTGCTCTCTTCCACACTATGCAATTCATCTTTCATTTCATAACATAGTTTCTAATCCTTTTCCCTTCAAATCTAATTTGTATGTGACATATATAATCTTCTTTGGAAAAGATATTTGCCTGGACTCAAACAATCCCTTTGTTCACTCTTAGTTTTTACTCTTGAAATGAGAGAACACACATTTTGGTTCTGGATGAATAAGAGAAAAAAAGTAAATGGAGTGGAACATCAGCCAAAATACAGTCTTTGCATAAGATGCCCAACTAATTTTCCTTAGCTTTGTCTGCTCTATTCATTTTCTGCCAGTTGCTTATTTTCTCCCAAATCTTACACATCCACTGGATGCAAAAGGAACAGCAGTGAAATCCATATTTGCGCCAGATTAGTAGAAAGAACTCGGCCATTTACACTATTATAACCAAAAATAATTTCTTAATTCAATTTAACCAATAATGAGAGTGTGAGCATGTTTTTCTAGAGACAGTACTGTTTAGAGTGAGAGATTATAAAAGCCCATGCAGTAGAGAAGAAAGAATATGCTCAACTATATTCCAATAAAAATAAATAACAATAAATATGTCACCTGGTCTAGCCAAGAGGGTAACAGCGTCAGAGGACAAACCTGTCCTGTAGGGTCCTTTTACTTTCTTCCTCCAAGTGTGGTATCAGTGAGAAGGTGTTGGCCCCTCTGAAATTCTACAATGCTGAATAATTTCTCACATTGCTTCTTTCTGTAGTACCATCATAATATGAAGGTTTTGTTATACAGCTTCTTGAGCACATCTAAGATTACAGCACTGAAGATTCCTGCTAGCCTGAGTTCCTCACCTGGATGGTGCCCACCACTTGGGAATATCTGGTTGTTAATCCTCTACTGTTTCTAGCTGGGTACCCTGAAAGTCATGTTCCTGATGTGGGAAATGTCTTTTGCCCATTTTTGTTACTCTGTGCTGCAAAGCTCTGCTGTCTCCACTGTTTCTTATCAAATAGAGAACACACTTTTAACATTTTTAAATGTTGTGTTTGTTGTTACCCCCTTTCCCCACCTCAGGATTCAGGAACTGCTCCTTGAAGGTGGTGATGTGAATAAATTGAGGACCAGACACCAAAATATGATCATTTTTTCCCCCTTAACAAGAACCCAGTGACCTCAAAGCAAGTGTATACATTTTAGTTCTCTCTTTTCAGCATGAATTTCTTCCCCTGAGCTTTCTCAGACACTCACTTGTCTAGATCCTTGGCCAGGTAAATTCCATAAGCCCCACTAAAATGCTCAGAGGCCACACATAGCTTGGATTTCCATTCTGGAATTTCCATAAATGAATATAATAGAGTGAGTCACACAAGTGGCAGAAGTTGTAGGTAAGTGTTCAGGGAGACTAAAGATTATGCTTGAGCTAGAGTTGTCCAGGGAAGAGTCAAACAGAATCTAGAATTTGAGCTGGACTTTGAAAAATGGATATGAATACAAATTAAAGTCAACAGACATAGTCAGTGTCTTTTTCCTTTGGTACTCTGATACACATTTTAGGAGCTGACAGTCAAAGGCCACTTATGTAGGCAGATCATTAGGGGACAGACAATAGACTAGGTGTTTAAAAAAATCATGAAGTAAATAAACAAACATTTAGAAAAAGAAATCAGTGGGAGAAGGGATTTCTTATGTTAGTCAGCGCATCAATGTTAGCTACAGATCAGAGTGTGTACTATGCCCTGTGCTGCTGCTGCTAAGTCACTTCAGTCGTGTCTGACTCTGTGCGACTCCATAGACCGTAGCCCACCAGGCTCCCCTGTCCCTGGGATTCTCCAGGCAAGAACACTGGAGTGGGTTGCCATTTCCTTCTCCAATGCATGAAAGTGAAAAGTGAAAGTGAAGTCGCTCAGTCATGTCTGACTCTTAGCGACCCAATGGACTGCAGCCACAAGGCTCCTCCATCCATGGGATTTTCCAGGCAAGAGTACTGGAGTGGGGTGCCATTGCCTTCTCCGACTATGCCCTGTAGCATGTTTCAATTATATCTGTGTAATATATAAACAAACTTGTGTGCAGGAAAGACTTTATGGGAGAGATGGGATTTCAGAAGTTTTTGAGTGCTTTCTGAAGATTTAGGAGGCTCTGACCAATACTAGTTCATAATACTTGTAGGATAAAGTTTCTTGGAATACCACCAGAATGAAACTCAGTGTGAAATATTTTTTGTTTTTGCTTTAATTGCTTTTCTATTGAATAGAGGTTTAAAAATACATCAGACAGGTTGGGTTTTGATTGAAAAAGATTCATTTCTGTGTAAATCACCTAAAATAGCAAAAAAGAGCAAAACTATCAGTGTTGGATTCTCTGGAATTAAAATTTTTTTTATTGAAATATAGAAACAAATTGCCAGTCCAGGTTGGATGCATGATACTGGATGCTTGGGGCTGGTGCACTGGGATGACCCAGAGGGATGGCATGGGGAGGGAGGAGGTAGGGGGGTTCAGGATGGGGAACACGTGTATACCTGTGGCGGATTCATGTTGATGTATGGCAAAACCAATACAATATTGTAAAGTAATTAACCTCCAATTAAAATAAATAAAGTTATATAAAAAAAGAAACAAATCACAAAACAAAACAAAACAAAAAAAAGAAATATAGTTGATTTACAAAGCTGTGTTAGTTTCAGATGTACAGCAAACTAACTCATATATATATATATGTGTATATATATATGTGTGTGTATATATATATATGTATATGTATATATATATATATGCATTTTTAATTTTTCTGGAGAAATGGCAACCCACTCCAGTATTCTTGCCTGGAAAATTCCATGGACAGAGGAATCTGACAGGCTATAGTCCATGGGGTTGCAAAGAGTCAGACACAACTGAGCGACTGATCACATACATTCTTTTTTTTAGATTCTTTTCCATTATAGGTTATTATAAGATACTGAGTATGGTTCCCTGTGCTATACAGTAGGGCCTTGTTGTTTATCTATTTTATATATAGCATATGTAAATGTTAATCTCATATATGTATATATGTTAATCTCAACCTCCTAATTTATCTCTGCCACCCATTTCCCCTTTGGTAACCATGTGTTTGTTTACTCTCTCTGTGAATCTATTTCTGTTTTGTAAATAAACTCATTTGTCTCATTTCTTAAAGATTGCACATATAAGTGATATCATATGGTAACTGTCTTTCTCTGAGTTTACTGAGTATGATCATCTCTCTAGGTCCATCCATGTTGTCACAAATGACATTACTTAATTCTTTTTTATGGCTGAGTAATATTCCATTCTGTACATATACCACATGTTCCTTTTCTATTCATCTGTTGATGGACCTTTATAATTATATAATATTTTTCTGTGGTGGCACATGTTAACTAGACTTATCACAGTGATCTTTTTGAAATGCATAGGAATATGGAATCAATATGTTATATATCAGGAGCAAACATAGCATTATATGTAGGTCAATTATACTTCAAAAACAAACAAGCAAACAACAAAAAAAAAAACTCATGGGAAAAGAGATTTGTGGTTACCAGAAGTGCAGAGTGGGATCAATTGAATGAAAATAGTCAAAAGGTTCAGGTTTCCAATTATAAGATAAGTAAGTGCTAGGGATGTACAGTACAACATGATAAATATAATTAGTGCTGTTGTATGCTGTTTATAAAAGTAGTTAAGAAAGTAAATCTCAAATTCTCCTGACAAGGAAATTTTTTCTCTATTTCTTTATTTTTGTATCTATAAGAGATGATAGATATTTATTAAACTTATTATGGCAATCATTTCATGATATATGTAAGTCAAATCATTATGTTGTACACCTTAAACCTATACAGTGCTGAATGTCAATTATAGTTCAATAAAACTAGAAGAAAAATAGTTTTAGTATACTAAGTCCAACATCTGGACCCAATCAACATTTATTTCTTTTTCACTGTTCTTTTTCTGCCCTAAGTATGGGCTCTACTTTCCTTTGTATTCGCATGTTTTATAATCTTTTGTTGAAATGGACATTTTGGATAACATTTTGAAGCACCTGTGTATTTTAATTTTTTTCATTGACAAAAAACTTTGTTTTCTATTTTGTAACTTACATGGACTTGATCTGCAGAATCTTTTCTGTGGTATGTGACCACTGATGTGTCCGCTCAGTTTTTAGTTTTTAATTTTATTTCTGGTCTAGCTTCCTAATGGCTTTTGCTGTGTCTTCTACCTCAGTTGTTAGCCAATGATTTGGGCTGATGTTGTACTCAAACACCTCAACCCCATAATCTTTCCCCCTCTGCTATGGATCAGTATGTATGTTTGGTAGCGTGTTCAAAGTTCAGATAATTCTTACTTGCCTTGAATTTTATTTACTACCAGACCATCTCAAATTTTCCTTGCACACATGTTTAGTTTTGTAGTCACACAGGGATGTCTCTTGTATGCCTGTGTGAGTGCTCAGTTGCTCAGTTGTGTCTGACTCTTTGTGACCCCCATGGACTGAAGCCAGTCAGACTCCTCTGTCCATGGAATTTTCCAGGCAAAAGTACTGGAGTGGGCTGCCAGGGGATCTCCCCAACCAGGGGATCTTCCCAACCCAGGCTCGAATCCTTATCTCCTGAATTGGCAGGTGGATTCTTTACTACTGTGCCACCTGGGAAGCCCCAACTCTTGTATGGTTCTCATTTTTAGGTTTTCCCTATTAACATTCTGGTTGGTCCACAGCTTGCCCCATCTATACTTTAATCTCAGGCTAGCAGAGCTGTGGATTTGCCCCATTCTTTTTCTACTGCATTTGCCTCTTCTACTGACAGCCTTGCTGGGTATGGATTTTTACCTTCTGCCCCAAATCAAGTCTTCCGATACTGGCAGAAAGCTGCTAGTTTTCATGGTCAATTTTGCTTTTGTAATCCTCCTGCACTGACAAACGGGGGGATTCAGAAGTGGAATGGGAGCAGCCCTAGGCAAAAAGCCTGCAGAATCCCACACCTCTTACCCAAAGTTCAGTTGATTTTCATGAATAAATGCTTCTTAATTTGTTGTCTACCTTTAGTTAATTTCTAGAGCCCTGAAGTGATTGTTTTGTATTTTTTTCCAATTTTATGGTTGTTTTTAATGGAGTGGATGGGAGGCTTTATACCTCTTTAGGGTCCTTTAGACAATTAAATGTTTTTAAAGCATCGGAGTGCAGGTGTCTTGTTTTACTTATGAGTCTAGTTTATGGCCAGAGGAAGAAGGATCTGCTCCCTCAGGCGATTATTTTCCCCTTTTCAGAAGTATCACATCAACAGTGATACTTTGATGTTGCAAAATATAATCTATTTAAGGGTGGCAGTAACTTATGGATTTAATTTTATTGTTTCTCATCACATATGGATGACCTGTGGCATGCTGACAGATTATTTGTGTAAATGGTGTGGCTTGGTGTGGCTTGGTGTGGCTCAGCATATTGATGAGTGGGATGCATACTGTTAAGTTCCTTATTTTGAAGAAGATTTAAAAATTACACATTTTTACAACTTTTAAACTTTAAATCTCTTAATTATCACTATTAATGGAGATGAGCAAAAGTGTAATAATATTCAAATATTGTACAATATGAAAATCATATGTGCTGCTGCATATTTTGAAATGGTTTTATTTATTGTACAAACAGTTTTTAGCTACCAGGTTAAACAATGTATATGTAGTGTTTAATTTAGTCTTGCCATTTCCTTGATGGGATTGTTATTTTATCAGAATACATTGTTATTATATTATCATCATTATATATATATCATCATTTTACAGATGTGGAAATTGTGACTGAGAGAAGTTAAGTAACTTGTTCAAGGACAGATGAATAAAAATTGGTATATGCATATCAGAAACCCAATTGGTCTGCCTCTCATATCTTGCTTGGATAATATATGGTCATGTGATGTGGAAACTCATAGTGTTATTTCCAATTGGGGGTAATATGAATTTTAGAGGTTAGGCTTTTTAAATTCCTTATCCTTTATTTCTGCTGAACTTTTAGCATTGCTTCTGAGGCTGATTAAAAAGTGTCCACTTAGAGCAGTTCTGGACACTTCGGCAGTACCTTACTGACCTATGAATTCCCTAGGGCAGAGTGGTAATTGCTTTTATATGCCTTATCTTACAGCTCTTGCTTTACATAAGGCAATAAAATCAATAAGCACAATTTTTTTAAAACCATCATTTAAATACAGATAATCTTCTCTTTGCCTTCTAAGTATTGGAAAAACTTAGATAAACAGCTGAGATCTTAAAATTAGTGTCTCTGAAATTCACAACTTTAAACGCTGATGCATTAAATAGAATGGTGCTCTAAGTTCAATGTTTTCTATTGCCTTTCTTAAATGAAGAATACATGATGATAGCATAAGGAATATGAAAGCAGTTATAGTTTTTGCCACTTGAAAAAACTTTGGGATAAAGAAAAATACTATAACCATCCTTGAGTTTCTTTCTTTTTTTTTAATTTTTATTTTTACTTTATTTTATCCTTGAGTTTCATTTGTTTATTTCCAACATGTGATTCTCCCTTAAAGATATCATGCTTGGTCTCTATACTTAGAAAAAACATGTTAAATTAGAGTAACACTTCATATATGTGAGAAACTACTTATTTGCTAAAATTTACTGTTTTCTTATCTGTTTGTTTGAGAGTACCTTTGAAGAGTGAGCAAAGTGTTCCTCTTTTCCTGGGAGCCTGCCTGGAATGGAAAACTAGCCAAATGGACTAATGGTGCTAATGTTTATCTTTTGAGAATGAATGTAGCCCAAATCATTTCAGTCTCTTTGATGCTCACAAGAGAGGGAGGAAAAAAATCTCATGATCAGGTAACATAAACTAGTTCGTCTTCACTTTTGCTGAGGTCCTGCTGCCAGCTGTGGGCTTTCTAAAATGCTGAGGGGGATTCTGAATCCCGAGCGGTCAAAAGCACACAAATTGTACTAGAAGCTATCCTTATTGAAAAATGAGCAATAATAGAGGTGTGGAAACAGCTCATTTTACCTTTCTGATTTTTCTGAGGTTTGAATCATGTTCCTCTTATTACTGGAGGCTGTTTTGCCCACAGCTGATTTTGTTCTTAGGTGGCTCAGCATTTGAATATATCAGAGCATCACTTTGCACTCAGTGTGGCTCAGTGACAAGACATGATTGTTATGTAAAGGGGGAACAATGAGTAGGGGGTTCTTTGCTTCCAGGGTTTGTCCACAAATACCCTACACCTGAAGATAGTCTCAAGGCCCTGAGATGTATAAATTGTCCTAAAAAATCACTACCACAACTGCTACCTACTCTTCAGAATCCTCCAATTCTTCTGTCTGCCCTCCCCAAACATACAGTTTCCACCAACTATTATATATACAGGCCTATAGAACCAAGAATGTAGTCTGGTGGCCTCTATGATAAAATGCAAACAGATAATTATAAAGGAATTAGTTTCTAGTGCAAAAAATATGTCTTAATTTTTCCTGTAAACTTTTGGGCAAAGTATGATTTTTTTTAATGCCATTTCTCCTCAGACATGGAGTTTTAAAACAGATTACTTCAGGAAAGGAAATTATTTGATAAGCAGCAGAAGTTTAAGTACTCTGTGATAGGAAGGAAAGACTGAGCAAACTTTCTAACTGTGGTCCTCCTGCATGAGTAATCAGAGAAGGCAATGGCACCCCACTCCAGTACTCTTGCCCGGAAAATCCCATGGACGGGGGAGCCTGGTAGGCTGTCGTCCATGGGGTATCTAAGAGTTGGACACGACTGAGCAACTTCACTTTCACTTTTCACTTTCATGCATTGGAGAAGGAAATGGCAACACACTCCAGTGTTCTTGCCTGGAGAATCCAAGGGACAGAGGAGCCTGGTGGGCTGCCGCCTATGGGGTCGCACAGAGTTGGACACGACTGAAGTGACTTAGCAGCAACAGCAGCAGCAGCATGAGTAACACAGTATTCTGGTTTGTAGTCAGACTTCTCAGGAATTGAAGCACACAGATTGGAAGTCTGAGAAAATGAACAAAAGTGATCATGAGCAGATCATAGCCTATAGAAATATTTCAAAAAGTGATACACTGATGTGCAGAGGCCCTGTGCAAACTACCAGACATAAGGATTTTGAAGAGGAGATAAATGTCCCTCAATATCTTTTGGGTGAATAATACAGACAAAATAAAATACTTTTCTTCTTTATTTCAAATCAGTGGGAAACCTGCTAAGTGGAAACTACTATTCTGGAAAACAAGGGAATTGGATTTGGCATTAAGTTGTAATTTTTCTATTAAGATCTTTGGAATTCAGAATTGACATGTGGAATGTCAGCTATTGTTTATGACTACATAGCTGTGACAGTACATAAATAATAAATGTTTGCTTCATCTTATATCCAAGAGCCTGGGATGCTGGGATGACCTTAGAAATGTTGCCTCTTTCTCACTGGCAGTAATTTGAAGATGTTTTTGATGAATCAAGGTGGAAATTAACATTCTTCCCCATGAAACACACAGGCCTTTGGCTACACACAGAAAAGCTAGGTCTGTTGTGTTCTGATTTATTGGAAGTCTCATTAAAATTCTCAGGTGAACCTTACCTTTGTATGTATAAAATAAATATGAATACTGTTCAGCAGCTATATTATTTCTGTATGTCAGAATGTATATTGGGTATAAGTATCAGCCAGACTCCAAATAGAAACTACTGTGAGTTTAAAACAGGAGATTTAATACCAGATTGTCTAAGCAGGTGAAAGAAAAGCTGAGTAACCAAATGGGACACAATTAAGTTGATCTCACTGACTCATTGGGCATGAGTTTGAGCAAGCTCTGGGAGTTGGTGATGGACAGGGAAACGTGGTGTGCTGCAGTCCATGGGGTTGCAAAGAGTCAGACACGACTGAGCAACTGAACTGAACTGAGGAATTAATAGCAGTAGGAAGTCATTACCATCCTCTGTTAATTATCTATTGCTGTGTAACAAATTATCCCTAAAATTACTGGTTTAAAACAACAAAATATTATCTCATACAGTTTTGAAAGTTGGGAATATTAGTGTGGTTTAAATGGCTACCTCTGGCTCAAAGTCCCCAATGAAGTTGTAGTCAAACTGTTAGCTGGGGTTGCTGTCTTACCTATGGGTGCTTGACCAAGGTGAGGCATTTACTTCCAGGTTCAGTCAGGTGATGATTGGTAGACTCTGGTCTCTTGCCATATGAGTCTCTCCACAGAGTAACTTTACATCATGGCAGCTGGCTTCCCCTAAAACAAGTGGACCATGAGAGAGAGAGTGTACTCAAGATAGAGCCCTAGTCTTTTTAAAAAAATTATTAAAGTATAATTGACCTACAACAGTATGTTAGTTCCAGGCACTGCTGCTGCTGCTGCTGCTAAGTCGCTTCAGTCGCGTCCGACTCTGTGCGACCCCATAGACGGAAGCCCACCAAGGCTCCCCCGTCCCCGGGATTCTTCAGGCAAGAACACTAGAGTGGGTTGCCATTTCCTTCTCCAATGCATGAAAGTGAAAAGGGAAAGGGAAGTCGCTCAGTCGTGTCCGATTCTTAGCGACCCCATGGACTGCAGCCTACCAGGCTCCTCCATCCATGGGATTTTCCAGGCAAGAGTACTGGAGTGGGGTGCTGTTGCCTTCTCCAGTTCCAGGCACACAGCATAGTTATTTAATATTTATATACATTAAAAAATTATCACCATGATAAATCTAGTTACCATCTTTTATCATATAAAGATATTAAGTGAAAAGTGAAAGTGAAGTCGCTCAGTCGTGCCTGACTCTTAGCGACCCTATGGACTGCAGCCTACCAGGCTCCTCCATCCATGGGATTTTCCAGGCAAGAGTACTGGAGTGGGGTGCCATTGCTTTCTCCGATTACAAGGTTATTGACTGTATTTTCCAGGCTGTACATTTCATCTCCCTGACTAACTTCTCTTGTATTGAAAGTTGGTACATATTACTCTTCCTCACCTGTTTCACTCATGCTCCAGTCTTTTTATATCTAAAATGATATCCCATTACTTCTGCTGTTTTCTACTTATTATGACTCACAAAGTCCAGCCCACACTCAAAGGGGGAGGATTATACAAGTGTGAGCATACCAGAAGTTATGTATATTAGTTTGCTAGGACTGCTGTAACAAAGTATACAAACTGGGTGGTTTAACAGAAACTTACTGTCTCAGTTCTGGAGTCTAGAGGTCTGAAATGAAGGTGTCAGCAGGGTGTTTCCTTCTGGGGGCTGAGGGACTCAGTCCCATGCCTCTTCTATGCTTTTGATGATTTGCTGGCATCTTTGGCATTCCTTGTCTTGTAGATGAATTACTTCAGTCTCTGCCTTCATCTTCACATGATGTTCTCCCTGCATCTGTGTTTGTCTCTCTCTAAATTTTTCCTTTTTATGAGGATGGCAGTGGTACTGGATTAGGGCCTACCCTGATGATCTCAACTTGACTCATCTGTAAAACCTTATCTTCAAATAAGGGTTAGAAATTCACCAACGCTGAGGGTTAGAAATTCACTGACACTGAGGGTTAGAAATTCAGTCTATCTTTTTTTACCAGGGACACAATTCAACCCACAACAGTGAACATCACTGGAGGCTGTTTTAGAAATGGCCCACCACGTGTTGGTAGCTTGGAAGCCAGAGGGAGGAGACAATTTTTACGGAGCCTGCTGGGATCAGCTTCCACCTGATAGAAGCTAGAACCACGGTAGACTGTCTGGCCAGAGATGGAGGTGTGGAGAAGAGTCTTGCTGCCAGACTCTCTGATGCATGAGTGTGGAGGGAATGGGGAATAACCTGGTTCTTCCCCATTCTGCCCCATTTCAAGTCAGTTGACAAGGGCACCTACAAAAGTCAGCCCTCCTGAAAGAGCTGAGCTGGAGAAAGGCAAGCAGTGGATCTGAGGCACATATGTGCCTCATATGTGTTAGATCTGCAGCAAGGCATCCCAGAGTGATGCAGCAAACTCATGGAGACATCACAGGATAGTAAAAAAATTTTTGAGGTTAACACAGCAATGTCGATACTTGCTGGAACCACGTGCAATACTAGTTCAAGGTAGTTCACAGTTGCAACATTAGATTGTACTACATTTCTTTTTGATATATTGGCAGTTTCTGTGTCCTAATTACTTTAGTAAGTGAAACTTTTAGATATATCTATACCTAGAGAAGCCATGAAAAAAATTCCCAAGACACTAAGGACTCTGTGAATTGAAAACATTTTGGAACGGCTGACATTAGACATTATTTCTATTATTATTCACCATGGCCATATTTATAGAGCAGTCCTGGGAAGGTTGATCCTTTAATGTCTTGGCAGCTAACTTTCTGCTCTCCATTATCCCATCTTGATCTTAGAATGACTGAATTCAAGGTTGGGCTGTGAGGACTGTGGAGTTGAGTTAATCCAAGAGATGAGGACTGTGGAGTTGAATTAATCCAAGAGAATAGGAGAAATCTTACCTAAGAAAACCAAGGTAACATTTATGGATCCCAGAGAGTGGGGCTTTAAAATTTTAGTGATTCATCTGCGAAGGATGCCATTTGAAAGAAAGGAAAATCTGGACACATATATATGTTCTAGCTAAACTGAGTATCACATGTCTGCATGCAGCTTCAGCCCTTGCACCTGCTGTTCTTATTGCCAGATAAGTCTCCCCACCCCTACTCCTGTCTCACCTCCTATCAAGGGATGAATTTTCCTTCTTGGGCTCAGCCAAGAGCTCCCTTACTCCCTTATACCTATCCTGTACTCTTTCATAGCTGCTGGTGCTGTCCCATTATAATAGTTACCACACTGAGCCACTAAACTTCTTTATGTGTTTCTTCCTGCTGGTTTGTAGGCTCCATGAGGGAATCAGTTATTTCTGTCTTGCCATCACTGTATCTTTAGTATACGGAGCCTGACACATAGACACTAAATAGATATTTAAGGAATGAGTAATTTTTTTGGAATTAGATTGAAAAGAGAGATTACAGCTTTTATTACAGTGAGTCAAAGGTGGATGCTTCCATTGGTGACAGAGTATCTTCTGTAATAGTCCTCAAATACACTAGAAAAGGAAATGGTTCTGTAACAGGAAATGTAATTTAATCAGATCTGAATATTCACATTGTGACTCAAATATGCATAAGTGATGCTTTATTTATAGTGGACCGTTGTGCCCGACTTGTCCTTTGAAGATCGCTCAGCAGCTTTCCGTTCACAGCTTAGTCTCTTCCATGTTAACTCAGCCTCTTTAAGGAAAGAAAGCTTTTTCCATGGAAAGGGTATCTTTGGGTGGTTTGAGTGACGTTTGTTATGAGGAAGGGGGCATCTGTTCTGCAACCATCTTCTGACCCCTGGATCCTACTGCAGTGCAGCTTGTCTTGCCTGGCCATGGGTCCTGTTTGGCATCTGCCTGGTTATTCAGCATCAGCTGGCAGCCTTGGTGATGTCCAAGTTCTGCCATGCTTATGATCTTGAGGATCTTGCATTTTATATCTTCCTTATCTCAGATTTGGGTCTCTTCTGGTTCACAAAACATACTGATCTCTACAAAGCCCAGAAAACTGGCTGCCTTCTCTGCATCCCATCAGATTGTGAACATCCCTCAGGCTCCCATGAGTCAAAACACAAGTGCTGTTTTTTTTTTTTTTAATCACCTAAGCACCATGTCCCTTCATTGGCAGGCAGAATGTCAGGCTCCCTTGAGGCAGCTTATACTCTTTCCAGGATATTCCCTGGAAAGTCAGGCCCAGCTGACTTTCTTTGTTATTCTGCCAAGCCTCCTTGGGGGTCCTATTATTTCATACTCCCTGCAGCTAAGGCTCAGAGAAATAGGGTGTTGAAAACAGTGACCCACCCCAGTCTTGATTTACTTAAATCCTTCTCTTCCTTCTCTGCTTTATGATCTAATTTTACAAATTCTTTGAGCTCAGTCCTCTAAATTTGGTCTTTTTTGGCAATTCAAAATATAATCTTCTCTCACTTTAGTGCCTAACTCTAACTAATCAAAAGCACTTTGGCTTTTGGAGGATTATTTTTCCTCTGGGTATAAAAATATTTTATTTGAAACTCAAAGCCAAGCAATGACTTCTTGGTTATAGGAGATATCTGCCTTCCCTTTATCCAAGGAGCTTAGCCTTGTATTCTGGGCTCAGCTTTACTGGTGAAAAGGATGATAAGTTCAAAGAAGAGAGGTGGGTGAGGGCAGGCAGGGAAGGAGATTTAATATAAAAAAATATTATCTGACTACATTTGTAGTTACAACTTATATTGCATTTGTGTTAATATAAAGCTTTATTGCTCACAAAATGCTTTTGGTTTATCATCTTGAAGAAGTAGAGAAGAATGGTTAAAAGCCCACACTTTAAATCTGGGTTTTGATCATAATTCAGCCATGCACCAACAGTGTGATATTGGATGAGCTAATATAAATTTCTTCACTTGTAAAATAAAAATGAAAAGAACATATTCACAGTGTTATCACCATTAAATAATACTTCATTTATGTGAAGAATTTGGCATATATCCAGAAATTAAAGAGTATAAGGACTTCCCTGGTGGTCCAGTTGCTAGGACTCTGTGATCCCAATGCAGGGGGCCAGGGTTCCACTCCTGGTCAAGGAGCTAGATCCCACATGGTGCAGCTAAGAGTTCACATGCTGTGACCGAAAGATCCTTCATGCCAGCAGTAAGCCCCGGCACAGCCAAATTAATTAATTAATTTAAAAAAAAAAGAAATTGAAGAGTATAAATAAGGGCCACAGCTTAATTTTTCAGCTGATATTAATCTCTTTGGAGATTTCTTCTTCAGTCAGGTTTGTTCAAACTGCAACCTTAGTCGTGGATTTCCTTCAGTTTGCCTAGAGTAAAGAAAATGGAGGCCCTTAATTGCTGAAATATTTGGAAGTTCATGTGTGCCACTCTCAGATGGCCATTTCACATGACCTTGTGCTGCTTCTATGCTTGGGGACTTTGTTGACTGATACTGAGAACTTGGGAGCTTCCAGCCCAGATTCCCCACATGGGAGGCAGGGGGCAGGGAGTGGTTCTAGTCTCACTAAACCCTCAGCCTTGCAAATGAAGCCCCTCCTCTTTCACACCCAGTGATTCTCCTTTTCCCCCAGCCCCTATCCTCCTCTGGGCCAACCCGACGTAATCTCAGGAAGTTCACATTTTAGCAACAAAAGCCAGGAATGGAGATTTATACCATAATATTTGTACTTTCTGTGGGGCACCTCTTGTGTTCTGCTGCAGCAAGAACAAAGCACATGTTAATATCTCAATATACTATCCTTCTATGCAGTGAATAAATGAAAGGAGTTGTTATATTTATGCCATGGTATAATGGAAAGATAAAAATTTTTGAAATATACTTTAAACCCAAACCCAGTGAGAGTTTTAGGAATGATTATTTCAAGAATATTGAAAATGAAGATAAAGCATCAGACAATCAGAATTCTAAGATTTCTATCAAACTTGTAGGAAGGAGAAAAAGGACTCAGACCAACTCTGAATACTGGGCTTTGGGAATTTGTCCTTGTTATCAGAATGAATTTAGCAATCAGAAGCTAGGTATCTATAATGATTAAAGATGGGAATGCAAATATGCATGCTACAAACTAAGCTCATGGAGGTGATGGAATTCCAGCTGAGCTATTTCACATCCTGAAAGGATGCTGTTAAGTGTTACATTAAGTATGCCAGCAAATTTGGAAAACTCAGCAGTGGCCACAGGACTGGAAAAGGTAACTTTTCATTCCAATCCCAAAGAAGGGCAATGTCAAAGAATGTTCAAACTACCACACTATTGAGCTCATTTCACATGCTAGCAAAGTAATGCTCAAAACCCTTTTTAGGCTTCAGCTGAAAACTTCCAGATGTACAACCTGGATTTAGAAAAGGCAGAGGAACCAGAGATCAAATTGCCAACATCTGTTGATTGTGGAAAAAGTAAGAGAATTCCAGAAAAACATCTACTTTTGTTTTATGACTACGCTAAAGCCTTTGACTTTGTGGATCACAGCAAACTGTGGAAAATTCGTAAAGTGATGGGAATATCAGACCACCTTATCTGTCTCCTGAGAAACCTGTATTCAGGTCAAGAAGCAACAGTTAGAATTGGACATGGAACAACAGACTGGTTCCAAATTGGGAAAGGAGTACATCAAGGTTGTATATTGTCACCCTGCTTATTTAACTTATATGTAGAGTACATCATGCGAAATGCTGGGCTGGGTGAATCATAAGCTGGAATCAAGATTGCTGGGAGAAATATCAATAGCCTCAAATATGCAGATGACACCACCCTAATGACAGAAAGTGAGGAGGAACTAAAGAGCCTCATGATGAAGGTGAAAGAGAAGAGTGAAAAAACTGGTTTAAAACTCAGTATTCAAAAAACTAAGATTATGGCATCCAGTCCCATCACTTCATGGCAAATAGATGGAGAAAAAATGGAAATAGTGAAAAACTTTATTTTCTTGCGCTCCAACATCACTGTGAATGGTGACTGCCATGACATCAAAAGATACTTGTTCCTTAGAAGAAGCTATAACAAACCTAGACAGTGTATTGAAAAGCAAAAATATCACTTTGCTGACAAAGGTCCATGTAGTCAAAGCTATGATTTTTCCAATAGCCATGTATGGATGTGAGAGTTGGACCATAAAGAAGGCTGAGCGCTGAAGAATCGATGCTTTCAAACTGTAGTATTGGAGAAGACACTTGAGAGTCCCTTGGACTGCAAGGATATCCAGTCAATCCTAAAGGAAATCAACCCTGAACATTCATTGGAAGAACTGATACTGAAGCTGAAACTCCAATACTTTGGCCATCTGATGTGAAAAACTGACTCATAGGAAAAGACCCTGATGCTGGGAAAGATTGAGGGCAGGAGGAGAAGGGGAAAGCAGAGGATGAGATGGTTGGATGGCATCACCGACTCGATAGATATGAGTTTGAGCAAGCTCTGGGAGTTGGTGATGGACAGGGAAGCCTGGTGTGCTACAGTCCACGGGCTCGCAAAGAGTCGAACTCGACTAAGCGACTGAACTGAACTGATTGAGTGAGACAGTCCCATCTTGCAACCACCACTCCTACTAGACAGAAGTCCCAGGTTTTTTCTGCCTCAGGATGCTGATTACCAAGAGTGCAACTAGTCTATTCTAGCACCTTTATGTGCATTAGTAAAGGGCACCCTCTACAGAGGCAGACTGCGGATACCAGAGTGCCTGGCTTGGTGACTCATTGGAAAAGACCCTGATGCTGGGAAAGATTGAAGGCAGGAGGAGAAGGGAATGACAGAGGATGAGATGGTTGGGTGGCATCACTGACTTGATGGACATAAGTTTGAGCAGGCTCCTGGAGTTGGTGATGGACAGGGAAGCCTGATGTGCTGCAGTTCGTGAGGCTGCAAAGAGCTGAGTGTCCTTTGAACGGCAACAAAGTCTTTTCAGTAAATGGTGCTGGGAAAACTGGACAGCTGTATGTAAAACAATGAAGCTGGAACACTCTCTAACACCATACATAAAAATAAACTCAAAGTGGATTAAAGATCTAAATGTAAGGCCAGAAACTATAAAATTCTTAGAGGGAAACATAGGCAGAATGCTCTTTGACATAAATCACAGCAAGTTCTTTTTTGAACCCACCTCCTAGAATCATGATAATAAAAGCAAAAATATAGAAATGGGACCTAATGTGTTAGTGTTAGTTGCTTAGTTGTGTCTGACTCCTTGTGATCCCATGAATTGTAGCCCCCCAGGGCCCTCTGTCCATGGAATTCTCCAGGCAAGAATACTGGAGCGTGTAGCTGTTCCCTTCTCCAGGGGATTTTCCTGACCCAGGAATCAAACCATGGTCTCCTGCACTGCAGGAAGATTCTTTATCATCTGAGCCACCAGAAAAGTCCACCTTTTGCATATCAAAGGATACCATAAAAAAATGAAAAGACAACTCTCAGGATGGGAGAAAATATTTGCAAATGAAGCAAGTAACAAAGAATTAATCTCCAAAATATACAAACAGCTCATGCATCTCAATATTAAACAAATGAATGACTTAGTGAAAAAAATGGGTAGAAGTTCTAAATAGACATTTCTCTAAAGAACACATACAGATGGCCAAAAAACGCATGAAAAGATGCTCAAAATCACTAATTATTAGAGAAATGCAAATCACAACTACCAGGAGGTATCACCTCACACCAGTCAGAATGTGCTGTGCTTAGGTGCTCAGTTGTGTCTGACTCTTTGTGACCCCATGGACTGTCAGAATGGCCCAGTCAGAATGGCCATCATCAAGAAAATCTACAAACTATAAATGCTGGAGAAGCTGTGGAGAAAAGGGAACCCTCCTACACTGTTGGTGGGAATGTAAATTGGTACAGCCACTATGGAGAACAGTGTGGAGGTTCCTTAAAAAACTAAAAATAGAACTAGCATATGACCCAGCAGTACCACTCTTGGGCGTGTATATGGAGAAAACCACATTTTGAAAAGATGCGTGCACCCCAGTGTTCACTGCAGCACTATTTACAGTAACCAGGACATGGAAGCAACCTAAATGTCTATCAACAGAGGAGTGGATAAAGAACATGTGGTACATATATACAGTGGAATATTACTCAACCATAGAAAGAATGAAATAATGCCATTTACAGCAACATAGATGAACCTAGAGATTGTCATAGTGAATGAAGTAAGTCAGACACAAAGACAAATATCATATAATACTGCTTATATAGGGAATCTAAAAAAGGGTACAAATGAACTTATATACAAAACAGAAATAGTCACAGATGTAGAAAGCAAACTCAGTTACCAGGGAGTAAGGGAGGGGAAAGGTCAAGTTGGAAGACTGAGATTGACATATATATGCACTACTATATATAAAATAGATAATTAATAAGGACCTGCTATATAGTACTGGAGTAGGAAATGGCAACCCACTCCAGTATTCTGCCCAGGAAATCCCATGGCCCGAGGAGCCTGGTGGGCTACAGTCTCTGGGATCCCAAAGAGTCGAATATGACTAAGCAACTGAGCATGCAGACACACAAGACATTTAGGGAAACGTGATAACATTTTTGAAAAGTGAAGAGAATATGTGATTCCTTCATGAGGCTTGGAGACAGAAGACTGATGTTATAGTCCAGATCCGGGCAGGATCTCAGGTCACTTGACTTTTTAGTGTCCTTTCTTTCCTTATATGGGTTTCCTTGGTGGCTCAGCTGGTAAAGAATCTGCTGCAGTGTGGGAGACCTGGGTTTGATCCCTGGGTTGGGAAGATCCCCTGGAGGAGGGCATGGCAACCCACTCCAGTATTCTTGCCTGGAGAATTCTATGGACAGAGGAGCCTGGCAGGCTGCAGTCCATGAGGTCTCAAAGAGTCTAACACGACTAAGCACAGCACAGCACAGCACAGCTGTATAGTACAAAGAACTCTACTCAATACTCTGTAATAGCCTATATGGGAAAATAATCTAAAAAATAATAGACATATGTATAACAGATATACTTTGCTATACACTTAAAACTAATACAACATTGTAAATCAACTATGCTCCAATAAAATATTAAAAAGTAAAATAAAGTAAAAAACCTTGGGAAAATAATCTATTTGAAAAAAAAATTCTACTGAGATATTTTGGGCCTTAGTTAGTTACTTTAACTTCTCTCTTCTAAAAAAGTTCCAAGTTTAGCCAAAAATAGTTCCCCTGATAAACATTGAAGCCCAACCTATATTTCTTGAAAAAAGGTTTTTTAAGAAAATCTAGACTACATAGAGGAGTGGGAAAGAAATTCATAATCAAAACCAGAAATTCAGACCTATAAAAGAAAGAGTACTGGAGTGGGGTGCCATTGCCTTCTCCGATAAAAGAAAAATGTTATATTTATTAAAAGTTGAAAACAGTTATGATATGTGATGCCATAGTCAAAGTAACTATGGCATATATTTAGAAAAAGTATTAGTATTACAAAAGACAAAGGGTTTATACCCGTAATTATACACATGGCACTTAAAACTTGGCTAAGACAAATAAACCAGTAGAAAAATGAAAAAAGTATGTGCTAAGAAAATACATGAAAAGTTGACATATCAATTTATCATGTTAGACTGATAAACAAACATCAACCCTGGCCTGTGATCAGCATTACCTAAACAAATTCTGATCTTATCCCAAAGTGCATTTATTCTCCTTATGTTAAGTGATTGCTAAAATGATATTTTCTCATTCATATTCTTATCTACTTCTCATCAGTAGCCTGAGAATATATTATTGTCCCTATTTTTACATACAGTATATGGAAGAAGGAATCAGAGGTCTTCTTTGACTTGCCAAAGGTCATAGAACTAGTTGGGACCTAAATTCAGATCTCAATCTCCAATTTTTCCTTTGTATTGTATCACAAATGCTCCTAAGCAAATGGTTTCCTAACTCCTTCCAAAAACTCAACACTCATCCAAGTCCTAGCCATGGATGACTTAAAGCTGCTCACACCGAATACTGAAACTTTCTCCTCTGGTTGTCAAGGTACCATTTAATTCTTCCCAATCTCTTCTTGGCTAAATGCTATCCATTTGTGAAATCATTTGGGTATCTCTCAAATGCATGGTATCAAAAGAAGACTCAGCTCTGTTAGTTGCCTCTCTCTCAAGTAAAATGGGCTGGTCCTTGAGATAGTCCACGATCAAGATTTTCTCAGCCTGTGTGCTGAAGAAGTAAGACAACCAACACACATAAAAAGATCTCACAGCTTCAGGCTACTCTGGTGAAAGAAACGGAGAAAGGACCAAAATATACGGTTGCTATAGGCTGAGTGTGTCCTCCCAAAATGTATGTTGAATCCCTGTCCTCCAATGTGATATCATTTGGCAGTGGAGTTTTTGAGAGGTAATTAGATTATGTTATGAGAGGGGGCCCCTCGTGATGTAATTAATGCTCTCATAAAAAGATAAAAGAGACACAAGCATTCTTTCTCCACTGTGAAAGTACAGCTAGAAGCCTGGAAAAGAGCCCTAACTAAACACTAAATCTGCTGGCACTTTGATCTTGGACTCCTCAGCCCCCCAGACTGTGAGAAATAAATGTTTGCTGTTTATAAGTCACCCACTCTGTGATATTTTGTTACAGCAGCCTGGGCAGACTAAGACAGAGGCGCAAACAATGAATAGAAATTTGATGCAACTAGTCTTGTAACATTAGCTTAATACGTCAGTGTTTTTATTTCTTAAATTGTACTTGTAGTAGGCAAGATTCTAAAGTGGCCCTCAGTGAGTCATAACTTTACATAATCCTGTCCCCTTGAATGGAGGCAAAATTTGGGATTTGCTTCTAGCTAGATTATGGCAAATATGATGGGATAGTCAGTCCCAGGATTGCAATTCATTACCTAAGACTCTATCTTAGTGGATCGGAGATGGAATCTCCTGCTGGTCTATATGAAAGGAATATAGGCTGCCAAGTTGTGAGAGGGCCACAGCTGTGGGTGGCCTCTAGTTGCTAAGAGTGGTCCTCAGCTGACAGTTAGCAAGAAAAACGGGGCCTTCAGTTCTGTAACCACAAGGAGATAAATTCTGCCAACAACCACATACACTTGGAAGAAAAACCTGAGCTCCAAAAAGAAACACAGGCCGGCTGACATCTTGATTGCAGTACTCTGAGACTTTGGGTAGAGGATCCAGCTAGGCATTGCCTGGACTCCAGATCCATGGAAACTATGAGATAAGAAATGTCTGTGTTTTAAGCCACTACCTTTGTGGTAACTTCTTAGGCAGCTAAAGAACATAAATATAATACTTATCGGGTACAAACCACAATGTTATGGAAAAAAACACAACTCTGGAATATAGGAGACCTGGGTTCATCCCTCTTGAATCAGTGAGCTTGCTGTGGGGCATTAAGCAAGTCATACATTTGGGGGCATAGGTGACCCCATATGTGAACTGTTGGCCTGTTCAAGATCTCTTTAAGGTCTTGATACTAATGCCTCCTAGCTAATATTGACATTAATTCCTATAGGATTTTTACCCATATCAAATATATTGTATATTATCATCATATATTTTAATGTGGCCTGTTTGTTTCACTTATTTAGTTTTAGTATTATCATCTTCCCCCTGCCCTGCCAAAAGTCCATTAAAATCAGCACCCTCAGATTTTGATTTAAAAAGGCAAGAAGTTCTAGTTGAGAAAGGTGCTTGAGAGGATTATCATTAACCTTTCAGAAATTTCATTGTAAAGCTGAGAAGAAATACATAGCTAAGGTCACAAAAGAGGAAATGAGAATTTTATGTTCTGAAACATTTCAGGAATGTGAAAGTTGGGTTATATGTGAGTCCTGTCTATTTCTGGAGCATTGCACAATGTAGGAAAATAGAACAAACTTATAGCATCTCTAGAGAGAACTGTACCCACTCTCTAGGTAAGACTCTTACAGAGAAGGTAGCACTTTCTCATCAGCATCAGGATGCTGGTGTTTCCTCAAGTTCATCTAAATGGTGTGCATTCACTCATGCATAAAAGAAAAGAGTGAACAGCAGTGCAGCCACCATTCATTTTATTGTACTTTGTCACTATTATGAAGCATCGTGGTTCATATTTATATTTAGTATAAGTGATGAGCCTTCTTGAAGCAAAGCCCCATGCTCTGCAGGGTAAATGGTATATTCCCTCCTGATCCCACAAGGCACTGTAAACAATGGAGAGTTCTGCTATAAATAGGACCTAGGTCAGGAAACCTTTGTAGGATTATTAATAATCAATGCACAGACAGTGTAAGGTGAGGGCCAGAGTCATTATCATCCAGTTAGGAAAACCAACAAAATCTTGAGGAAACAAATAAATATTTCCTTTGCTCTAGGAGGCAGTTGATGTGACCGAATGAGGGATTCTTGATTAATTCGGTTTTCTTTCTTTGCATTTATTCAGCTCCGCAGTGGACACAGGAGCACTGGGGTTTCCTCTAGACGTCAGCCCTCGGAGCACAGGCGATAACTGTCATTTACAAACTCACCACACCACTGGAGGCAAACCTAGAAGGACAGAGCCGCCCAAAGCCAATCGCTGCCCCAACCTGTGGCAGGCTCCTGCCCCGGCTTTCCCCCGCCCCCTGGCGTCTCCCGCCCCCTCAGACCTGCTCCTCAGAGTTCCGGCTGCGCTCTCCTGCACCTGTCGCACCTCCTGGATTTGGCAGAAGGAAATGAGGAGACAGCTGGAGTCACTGTAGTTCCTCTGTTTGAAGGTTGCCCAAATGAAAAACAAACAAACAAATCTGGTGAGTTTCGTGTTTCTTTTAAGTGTACAGAAATGCAGCTGCTAAGTGATGTAGGAGATCAAAGGAGCCTTTTAAATAGGACACCAAAGTGTTCTTCCTGGCTTGATCCTTGATGGAGATTTGTTAGAAAACTTTAGAAGGAAGTTGCAAAAGAGGATTAGGTCTATTAAACTCGTCTGAATTGTGAAAAGTTCTTTATAAAGCTCATTGTGTGTCCTCATTGCTGATCCTGTGGAGAATATGTTAGTGCAGTGAGCCCTGATGTTGTATTTCTGTTTTTTTGTGGTAGGAGTTGAGGGCATAGTTAAAAATATTTATTTAATAGAGGGATAAGGTGATATGATTGATTGCCTATTAATTGTCAAGTTTCTTTGAGAGAAACAAAGATATGTTCTAAAACATTCAGTAATTTCAGAACTTGGTGTCAATGAAGATTAATTTTAGTTTCCAAATTTGAAGTTATATCTTAAAATATAAAGACATTGTGTAGGGCAAATACCTGGTGCATTCTTTTTGGTGTACATTGCAATATTTTAAATAGCTTAGACTCCAATGATAGGGGCAAAAATGTTAATTGTTATTTCCTATCAGTACCTTAGCAGTTGTTAATTTTCCTAAAATTTCTATTTCTTTGTAAAATAATGTAAAATTACTTGTCATTGTAGATTGCAATAGAAAAAGTAAGTGATAGTATTTGAGTATTCCAATTTTCTGAACACAAAATCATAAACATTCTTTAAAGTTGCAGTTTTTATTTTATTCTGACCAGAACTGGTTAAATGGCTGGTTTGTAAATGGTTTATACTTTAAAGTTGTTTTTCTTTAATTTGACATGCTTTAAATAAGTTCCTGATCCCTCTCACATTTCTCTTTAGGAGCAGAAAATCTTCAAATGTGCTACAGAGATAGAACTAATGTGGGAAATGTGTTCTATAGTACATTTTGGTGGTGGTTGTTGATGTTTGTGTGAAGAAAATACCTTGGTTGGTCTGAGTTGGTTTTTTTTTTTTTTTTTTCTATTTGGTCTCTAAATCCAATTGGTTAACTATTTTTTCTGGTTAAAATAATATATCTAAAAATTAATTCCCATCTGCAATTGTTTTAATCCACAAATTTGAGAACTATTTAATAATTATTTCAGTCAAATTTGAATCTTCCTTTGACAGCTTTAAGGGGCTTGCTTAGGAGGGGAAAGAGAAAGTGAGTGTGGAAGAAGCTCTTGAATTAAATAATGTATAAAGGTTAAACATCAAGCATTCTTGACTGTCATCATCATAATTCTAAATCATAGTTGACCATAGATATTGATCTCTTCTTCGGATAAGTCCTAACTTCCTTGATGTATTTTTTTCTTCTGTTGATCAAATTTTCATTTTCTTAGCCTCTAAGGTTAGCTCCATAAAAGGTAGGTTTGAGGACAGGATCCCTGAAAGGTAGGTTTTTCATTTCATATTCATAGTAGACAGTTTGCTTTCATGGTGGTCCTGTCAAAGTACTGAGCTATAGCATTGGTTGGTTCTCCAGCAGAAGGCAAGTGAATATGTGTACACATCTAATTGTAAGAGAAACTCTAGTTTTTAAATGATGTGTGTAGATTTCTCGAAATGAAACTTTAAAAACCGTTTATAGCTATTCAGTGAAAAGTCATTTTATTTATTTCTCCTCAAATTTGAAGATTAATTTACAACATTTTAATTTGGCAATTGGAATATGACTTGACTGTTGGATAGAAACTATGATTGTCCATCTTTTGCCTTCTATGTAAAATGCCACCATTTTTCTTGTTTCAGTGAGTGAAAGTGGAAGTCGCTCAGTCATGTCTGACTCTGCAACTCCATGGGCTATACAGTCCATGGAGTTCTTCAGGCCAGAATACTGGAGTGGGTAGCCTTTCCCTTCTCCAGATCTTCCCAACCCAGGGATCAAACCCAGCTCTCCCACATGGCAGGCAGATTCTTTACCAGCTGAGCCACCAGGGAAGCCCATATTCACTTGCCTTATTTCAGTACCCAGTGGTATATCTTTTTGTCTTTAGGTTTATAAAGTAAAGCCATGCAGTTTGTAAAATAAAGTCTCTATTTAATTTCATTAGACATTACTTAGAGTATGTGTTTCACAAGGTACATTGGAGTTGGAAACTTCACTGTGTTGTCTTTTTAATTCAAAGTAGTATGCATGTTACTTTTGGAAAAAATATTTTAAACATGGTACACGTTCATTGTAGTTGTTAGAAGGTGAAGAAAAGTACAAAAACAATTATAAAGACCAGTTAGTCTCAATAGGTAGAGACAACTATTAAGTATTATGGTGTATTTATTAGTATAAAGCATGCAAATTTTTAAAAGTGAAGTCATACTGTGTACAAACTATATTCTGATTTTACCCATAAAATGTTATTTTCAAGTGTTTTTTTTTTTGCTATTTTTAAGTTGCTACATGATATTTTGTTAAATGGATAAGCCATAGTTCTTTAAAATATTTGTTTGTTGACATTTAAAGTTTCATTTTATAGTAAGTAGATACAACAACAAGCTTTGCTTGGTACAATGCAGTGTTGAAAACACTGGCTCTTCCCTATTCCACAAATGTGTTTTCACTTCTCAAAATGGAATGTTTCATTTGGAAATGGATAAAAGAGGCTCTTTGACTGATTTCAACACCTTCATTTTAATTTTAATGATAAGCATTGGAAACACCTTTTACTATAGTTAATATTGATAGAGTTCTACAAATTTCATTTAAAAGACTTACTAGGCCATTAATACATCAAGGAAGCACCTTGTGAAGAGTCTCCTTTACAAATAATTCAGAACACTTTCTTCTCGCTTGTGTGTTTGCAAGCAAGCAGGATATTTGTCTTTATGAAAATTCTCAAGGTACTTCTGATACTATGATCTCTAAAATAGCAGTAGTAATGTCAGCTGAGGTGTAGTTTTTGGTGGGTTATAAAATCAGTAGGGGATGATGGATTTTTAAATACTATCAGCTGCTAGCTTATAATTTGACTAGCAGTCCCTGATTCAACAGTTTCCTATGTTTCACTAAAATTCTTAGGAAGACATTTTAAAAGATGAATTCTTTATACTTTCAAAGACCCATACTGCTACTATTTGGGAAAAATTTCACTGGGCTAGAAAATATCTGTAACACAAGGTTCATTGTGACCAGAAAATAGGAAGAAATCCACTATTTATCCTTTTTCTCATGTTTGACTCCTGATTCACAACTGTCTGTACCAAATAGGGAACAGGATTTCCATTTCTTTACTGGGTACTGCTTTTGAGGAAGTCCAACTACTCTATTCATGTGTCTCTGAGATATTAGCATTTCTCTAAACTGTCAGAGGTGGCAGATCACATAAACAACTATGGAGAAAGAGAATGGAAGATTGACAGTGGTGGTGGTGCCCTGCATTCCTCGGTAAAGCTTTGCAGGCAGGCTGAGAGACTGGGAGAAGCCTGGAGTTGTACTTGGGTAGTCGAGGGTTTTAAGGTACTCCATCTCTTTGGCCAGGGCTGCCAGAGCTGGGCAGTGCAGTTTGTGCCCTGCCCCAAATGAGCAGGGCAGATGGAGGCTGTCTCAAGTGGGAATGGTGCCTTTTTGAAATTGTGTAGTGTGTGTCATACAAAGTCCTTGCACGTCCTAGTGGTGGCCTTGTCTTTAGAGCATCAGAAACTCAGGCTGCTTAGGTAGGAGACATCCCACAGCCAGCAGAACCATGGTGCAAGTGTGACGAGACCCTGG
The DNA here is from genome assembly GCF_014754425.2 of Oryx dammah. NCBI lineage: Eukaryota > Metazoa > Chordata > Mammalia > Artiodactyla > Bovidae > Oryx > Oryx dammah. The sequence continues at coordinate 47,048,776 of NW_024070185.1, read as the reverse complement.
GAATTGGGATGGGTGCTATGTGAATCAGTCTACCTCCCAGCAGCAGTTCTGAGACAGGAATGCGATCAGAGCCCAACTGACCAAGAGTGAGGTCAAGGGCAATTCTCCTGGCCTTCTTGTTTGTTGGCAAACACCTGCCTGTATTCTCTTTTTATGAAAACAGAGTGCAATTCTGTTAGATAACAGATATGTTTAAAAAATACTTGAAGGAAAATAATCTGGCCATCATGAGATCATGGGATTATGAGTGATTTTTCTTAAACTTAAAAATAATCTGTACATAATATTTAATAGTTATAAAAATGAAAATTATCTTTCACTTAGAAAACAACTAAAATAAGTTTTGTTTTCATTTGTATGCCAGCAATATTCAGATCTTTCTTACCTTTCCTTTTATTTGCTTTAGTTACTGAAGATACCTAATAAGAAGATGTCAGTAGTTTTATTTTATTTTTGAATTGAAGTCTCAGTGACAGTCACCTTTTAGTTTATCACACACAGGTCGGTTAGGTATTATGGTAAAGAGACAAGGATTGCTTAATCACCCAGATTTTCTTCCTTCTTGTAATAGCCACACCAAAACCCACACCTGAAACAACTCTTATAATCTCAACTATTTCCCCCCTTGCTCTGGTTAGAGAATGTCAGAGTGTGCTGGGCAACCAAGGTTATGTGATCTGGTGGGCCAGATCCGATTAATGTTTTTAATTGTGTTTTCAAGATGTAACACACCCAGGGAGATTTGTTCCAGATGGATGCAGTACAAAATGAAAAATAAAATAAAACCCCCTCCAAGCACAATATTGTTCTGAATATTTCTTTGAGGCATCAGCAGATTTGAAATCATTGGAAGATGAGCTGAAGGCATTCTCTACATTATTGTGCCTTTCCCAGTAATTTAAACTAATTTTGGGTCTTAAAGGCTTTTCTGCGTAGCCCTTTTCTCTACCTGTCATTGGCAATATCACTGATTATATTTAAAAAATCAGAAAAAAGTATATAACAAGTCATAATGTGAGTAATTATGACTAAGAGTGTTTTCTATGATATACCCAATATTTTGTCTTAGTGCATGAACATTTCTGAGTATGTTTGTGTGCGAATGTGCATACTTTAAAAGGTCAAAGACAGCACAAAAGCTTTATCCTTAGAGAATATTAATGACAAATGTGTATGTAATGAAGAAACCATTATGTGAAAACTAATGAAATAAATACATCTGACTCTTATTTGTATAAATACACAAGTTGAGGTATTTAAAATATCAAATCAGAAAATTTATTTATGTGGAAATTTCTGATAGTTACTAGATTCCTTATTTGATACATGCCATATAAGCTAGAATTTAATAATATTTTAAGAATCTGCAAGAAAAAGCAAATTTGGTGGGGAGGATGCTTTTGAAAGTATTTAATAAGTTAATTTGGATCTGGGTATAAAGTTCTCACACACATATATTAGGCTTACAGACTAGTTTTATTTTGATGCTCTTAGATTAATAACTAGTTCTTACACCTGACAACTTTTGTGTATTAAAAGTGATATTAGTGATACTAATACATTTGTGTATTAAAAGTGATACTCCGTATTTAATGCCATTTTACCTTGTTGTTGTTGGGAGCTCTCCAGATTTATCTCTAGGATATTTTAATTGTGAAAGCACATTTAAAAACAGGTTTTTATACTCTTTGAATTAAGTACTTCTCTTTTATAATAAGTTTGCCTTTTCTCTTTGGATTTAAGTAGTCTTAGAAAAATAAAACCATCTTAAACTCTCTCTTTCTTACAATTTGGAGAAAAAAGAAATACATCATAATCAGAGGTACTAGATGTTTAAGGAACAAAACTTAGGAAATCAATTAGTCACCCAGAATATAGAAAATTAATTGTGTTGAGTATGGAATAGGAGATGTGATGTTTGTCCTAAATCAGATCATAGGGACAATTTGCACACAGGTAGGAGATGAAAACTTGTCAGTTATTAAATAATATGTTTAAAATATGCATGCCTGTAAGCTTCAAGCAGTTTAAAACAGGCCTCTGTACTGCAACCTTAAGTTTCATTTTTAGGTAAGTCAGTGAAGCAGTTTGCTGTGAAATTTCTTCTACTGGAGATTCCATAATTTCTAAAACAAAAGAAATAGTATAAAACCATTTCAAATATTTAGGATATGGTCATTACCACTGAGATTTTTTTCTCCATTTAGATTTCTCTATGAAGTTAAAATTACATAAACGAAACAAATAGCATGAACGTCTTTGGCTAAATGCTGTAACTGTTTGAGCCTTATATAAGTAATTGCCTTAAGTTTTTTAAAGTATTAGGATAATTAGTTTTTTTAAAAATAATTATTTTATTGACGTGTAGTTGATTTGCAGTATGTTGATTTACACTATACAGCAAAGTGATTAGGTTATATATATATATACATATTATATACACACACACACATATATATTCTTTTTTATATTCTTTTCCATTAGACTTATTACAGGATATTGAATGTAGTTCCCTGTACTATACAGTAGGACCTTGTTGTTTATCCATTCTCTATATAATAATTTGCATCTGCTAAGCCTCCAGTCCCAATCCATTCTTCTCCAGCTCCCTTCTTCCTGGTCAGCCACAAGTCTGTTCTCTCTGTGAGTCTGTTTCTGTTTGACAGGTACATTCATCTGTGTCTTGTTTTAGATTCCATATGTGAGTGATATCATGTGGTATTTGTCTTCCTTTTTCTGACTCACTTCACGTAGTATTATAGTGTCTGAGTCCATCCATATTGCTGTAAACGGCATTATTTCACTTCTTTCTTTACGACTGCGTGGTGTTGCATTATATGCATGTCCACATCTTCTTTATCCATTCCTCTGTTGATGGACATTTAGGTTATTTCCGTGTCTTGGCTGTTGTGAATAGTGCCACCATGAACGTGGTTTTTTTTGAGTTATAGTTTTGTCTGGATATATGCCCAGGAGTGAGATGACTGAATCATATGCCAACTCTGGTGCCTCTTTGAGGCACACCACACTGTTTTCCAGAATGGCTGCACCAATTTACATTCCACCAACAATGTAGGATGAGTCCCTTCTCTCCACAAACTCTCCAGCATTGGTTATTTCTAGGCTTTTTAATGATGGCCATTCCGACCAGTGCAATGTGGAACTTCATTGTAGTTTTGAGAGAATAAGTTGTTCTTAGTGGCATGGAATAAGTGTGGAAAGCTAGGGGTCTCTGCAGCCTGAACACTAGCCCATAATTATTTTCATAGCATATTCATACCTGATAGACACAAGTATCTGGGTGTGCTGCTTTTTACCTTGAAGTTACTAAGCATCTCTTTGAAAGCAAAATTTTCAGATATGTAGCTATCCAAAGAACAGATATTTGGAAGCGATATAATTTAGGAAGTTATGTGATGGTAATTTAGGAAGCATATAGAATATAAAGTGATTTAGATTGTTCTTTCAATCTGAAAACAGTTGCTAAAATAACAGTGTAGTTTTGTTTTAGTACAGGAAAATAAATTATATGCCAGGAATATCTTTTCCTTTTAATAAGTTTCCAAAGAACTAGAGAAAAGTCCCTGACTTGGATACTTAAAAGGATATGAATTGTGTAGAACCCTGGGTTATGTATAGACTTGCGCTGGAAATTTTGTGGGGAAATGTCCAAGTTAGTTTCTGATTCCTGTATCCTATGTAAGTCAATTTCATTTCTGTTAGTGTCTTCAGATGCAGTAGATATATGCAAAAATTCACTAGTAAAACCTTTTCTGTAAACTTTGGGAGACATTGCCAATTCTAAATTGACAGTTTGGCAAATGTGGAAATCGACATTGTTGCAGAGAGGCTAAAATTTCAAAGGCAAACTTTTCTGAGTGCCATTTGATCTGGTGGCATTTGAAGAGAATATCACTTTGAGACTACTGATTTACCATAAACTCTGTTGGGTAGTGTTACATAATCTGCCAAACTATGGCTATTGTTTTATCCAGACCAGATTTTCATTTTTCACCATTTGTCTGTCATGACCTTACCATTTGTACAATTTATTTCAAATAGGCATAAATATTTATTTCAAATAAATAAATAAATTTATTCCAAATAGGAAAGTTAAAGTTGATTATGGGATTGAACCATCTTTTCACTTTTTTTTTAAGGTGCCTAATTTAGTTCATAACTTATGTAGGTCCCCTCCTGCTCAAATCTCATTTTGCAGCTTGTCTTTATCAATAAGTATTTATAGAAATGGGAGCAAAGTAATAGTTACTGGAGATCCCTATGACCTGCCTTTCCAAGAGGCATCTCCAGATGAACTTGGAGAATCATTGCTTAAGGTATTTCAGGAGTCATCACTTTGTGCTTCAGATACTTTGAAAGGTGATGAAATACACCTCTGTCCCACTCCTTGCCTTCATTTTAACAGAGAAGTTCACGTGGAAGAAATTAGCCTGGATAGCTAAGATTGGATTGTCTAGGGGTTTAGTTTATCCCGTACACCCAGGTTAATGCAGAGCAAACATGTAGTATGACCGGTCTAATAATCCTAAATGATGAATGTAGATATAATAGCTATGGAGGGAAAATTTTAGGACATTTCCTGAGTTTTAAAAATAAGAGGTTGTCAGTTCTTCAATATTATTGTCAGTTGTTGTCATTACTGTCATTATTAGCAATGTCAGTTCAAAACATTGTGCTTTTAAAATTGAGCTAAGAGGTTTAGATTCCCCAGACTATGTGGAAGATCTTGACCTAGAGCTGATAATTTATAGCAAAAAAATTCATATGTAAATAAGTCAGTGCTAAAATCTAACAATATAAAATTTAATCATGTATACCTTTGTTGATGTTTTTCAACTGTTTTAACATGCTGCAGAAAATTAAAAAATGAGGTAAATAATAGCTAGGAGGAGAGTTGTAATGTGTTAAAATTTTATCTGAGACTTTAAAAATATGTAAATTTATGGATAAAATAAACTATATGAATTAAGTTGTATGTATGTATAGAGAAGTGAGTGACTTTCAAGGCAAACAATATTTATTAGTGTTCCAAGAGGGCAGAGAAGGGAAACTGTTATGATCTTGGGTTTCCTAACACCAAGTAGCTCACAACTATTAGTAACCCCACAGTAACAGTGGTGTGCTTCTGTGCTCAGTTGCTCAGTTGTATCCAACTCTTTGTGACTCATGGAGTAGCCTGCCAGACTCCTCTGTCCATGGGATTCTCCTGGCAAGAATACTGGGGTGGGGTGCCATTTCCTCTTCCAAGGTATCCCTTGACCCAGGGATCAAACCCACATCTCTTCCATCTTCTGCACTGGCAGGCAGATTCTTTACCACGAGCACTGCCTGGGAGGCCCATGGTTAACACGACCACATGTTGGAAAAGAAGGTAGGCAGAGTCCTAAACTTTGCCTGGGGAGGTTCTGGAAGGTTTGCCAGAACAGATGATGCTAGAGCAGCTTATGCATACTATTAATACATGTTTAAGAAATTTTTGCCTAACATCATTATTGTTAATCCTAGTGACAACTGACCTTGGAATCAGATATTTTTTAAGATTATGTTTTCACTGGGTTTAGTTTGACTTTGGTCTCTGGCTTTGGATATCTTAGTTTTCACACTTTCTTCATGTCTGTAACTACTATAGAAGTAGCAGATAAAAAGCCTTTATCAATGCTGTTTAACATGCATGCAAGTTTTAGAATTCAGAGTCTTTATGTAAAAACTCTGGAAATGATGTTGAAGGATGTTGAGTTGCAGATTTCGCAAGTGAAAAAGGATGTCACAGAAGTACATCTGTTATACTTGGATAGTTTGAGATTTATTTGAAAAGTCTAGTATATAATGGATGTGGCTGCTAAAATATTATGTGTCCTTTATGTGTCAGGAAAGCTGGTGGTATGGAGGAGGCTGGTTGTTAGGTTCTCTTTAATTATTTCCCTCATGGCACAAACAAAGGAAAGGTAAGTAAGGTTTTACATTTTAAGTAAGGAACCAAGGTGAGGTGTTTAGACTTTTTAACTGCTCACTGAAGAGAAACTTGGCTAAGAATGAGAGGCAGCTTGAGGCCAACTCATATTAAACCACACTAAAAGTTTAGGACCAAATTCCTGGAAGAGCATTTCCCTACAAGGTAAGAAAAACTCTGAGTGTGTGGTTAAAGGAAACCTTATATCAATGAGAAACATATTAAACTTCTTTATTAAAAATGTATTTCATTTTGGTTTTTTATTGAAGTATAGTTGGTTTACAAGATTAGTTTCAGATGTACAATGTAGTGATTCAGTATTTTAAGAGGTTATACTCCATTTAAAGTTATTATAATATATTGTCAATATTCCCTGTGGTGTACAATATATCCTTGTAGTTTTTATATGTAGTAGTTTGTACCTCTAAATCCTCTACCCCTATCTTGCCCCTCCATTTCCCTACTGGTGACTAGTTTGCTCCTATATCTTTAAGTCTGTTTTGGTTTTGTTATATTTATTCATTTGTTTTCTATTTTGAATTCTGTTTGTGAGTGATAACATGCATTATTTATCTTTTCTTGTTTGACTTATTTCACTAAGAAGAATACCTTCTAGGTTAATCCATGTTGTTGCGAATGACAGGATTTCATTTTTATTGGCTGAGTAATATTCCATATATTTATATACACCTTCTTTATCCATTCATCTGTTGATGGACAATTAGGTTGCTTCCATGTCTTGGCTATTGTAAATAATGCTGCTGTGAACATGGGGTGCATGCATCTCTTCAAGTTAGTGTCTCCTTTTTCTCTGGGTAGATACCCAGGAGTAGAATTGCTAGATTATATGGTAGTTCTACTTTTAGTTTTTTGAGGAGTCTCCATACTGTTTTCCATAGTGGCTGCACCAGTTTACATTCCTGCCAACAGTGTACTAAGGTTTCCTTTTCTCCACATCCTTGCCAGCATTATTTGTTGACTTTTTGATTGATAGCCATTCTGACAGGTATAGGGTAGATAGCTCATTTTGATTTGGGTTTACATTATTCTAATAATTAAACATCTTTAAAAACTAATTCCAATTTTTCTAATACCCATTTTAAACTGATGCTCACTTAATAAAAATTTTGCTTTAATTTGCAAAATACTAAATTTTAACAACTAAAAATCCTATCCTTTTATGAGGAAGAACTGACTAGAGTCACATTTCTGACAGGGCTCTTACCATGTGATTTAAATTATATATTAGAGGCAGCCTTGCCTAATGGTGGCATATTAAAATTGCAAGTTTAATTTCCATTCAAGTTGAAGTAGGAACTTTCAAAGATGATAAATACTAAACAGTGCAATATAGAAGTGATGTGAAATATCATTTTACTTTTTCTTAAAAAGATATTGTATGAAGCAGATGGTTAAAAAGACCATAGAAATCTCTGGAAAGAAGAAGGTATAAAACAGTCTTTTAATTGGCAGAGTCTCCTTCACTTATAAGATCTTTCTTATTAAATGTACAGCATAGAATACTGAGAAAAAATTGAATATCTTTGTTGAAAGGTAAGTGAGTAGAACATGGTCAAAGCATTGCATGTAACTTTTATCAAGCTTCAGAGGGGGGAGAAAGACATTGTCAGTTCTGTCAGTCACTGGGACAATACTTTTTATAGTTATTAAGTCAGTGATATGCAGTACACAGAACCATAAAGCAGGCTAATTTCTAAAGGTAAAAAAAAAGTGATGTCTAATATTTTAGCTAGAAATGAGTAACTCTATGGTTGCTCTCTTTATTTCTTTCCTTAGCTATTGTGGCTGTTTCTATTTTTAGTGCCCTTTCCCATCTACGTTATTTTTAGTATTGAGAATGAAGCATCTAATCAGACAGACCATGAGAATCTATAGATAAAATTACTGCTTTGGCATTATGTTTGTAGAAACTGAGTTTTCTGGAATTGACATAAAGGTAGTATAAGCAAAAGCAAAATATATCCTTTTAAGTGTGGATCTTTGCATAAGTCATTAGCCATTGAGCCATAAAATCACACAGTTCTATTATCTTTTTCATTTGCCTCATTATGAGAATTCTCTTATGAAAGAACTGACAACTTGATGAATTCAGTGGTGCCATTTAGGCATCTTGTGGAAAAATTTCTTCTGAGGGGTGAGCAACCAAATGTCACTCTGAACTTCTGATATATTAATAGTGATTTCCTGAGAGTCATAAATTATACTCATCCAGGTTTGTATTCTTCTTCTTTGTCTTTTGTGTACAAACCATCCCCCCACCCCCTGCCCCAATATTTCCACAGTTTAGCTTCCTCATAGCCTCCTTCCACCTACAAAGTGTTACGTTGCTGACTTTTCAACTTATTCAAGTGACTAAGGACCTGAACACTGGGGAGTTCTTTGTGGCACAGCATAGTAATGATAAAACAGACTTAGAATTATTAAACCTATCTTTGAGAATTCATTCACACGCTATCTGATATGAGATTGTATTATAAACAAGTGGTTATATGCAATGCTATGTGTGCATGCTCAGTCGTGTCTGATTCTTTGTGACCCCATTGACTATTGTTTGTCAGGCTTCTTTGTTCATGTGATTTTCTGGACAAGAATACTGGAGCAGGTTGCCATTTCTTTCTCCACAGGATCTTCCTGATTCAGAGACTGAACTTGTGTTGTTTGTATCCCCTGCAAGTGGTAGCAGCAACCAAAGGTAGAAGAAAACTTATGAGGTTGACTTAGTAATGATTTCCTTAATAACCCATTGTTTCCCTTTGAAAATTGGGAAAAAGTATTTTGGTTGAAAACTATACTATCCCATCTTTCGAATACCAGTGTTCTGAAACATAGTTAAAAAAGCATTATGCTAAGGTCAGTGTGTCTCAGCCTTGCATATGATTAGAATCACTGGAACAATTTTTAAAAATCACATCAATACCTGGGATTCACATCAGATGGATTTATTGAGAATTCTTGGGTGTTTTGCTGAGGCATTTATGGTTTCAAAAAATTTTCCTTTCCAGGTGGTTCCAAGTGTACAGCCAAGGCTGCCAATATCAGGCCCAGTAGGGTTATGGATAGACATTGTGGGAGAGTCTATGCAGACTTTATCCATGATAAGCAGGTCAGCTGTCACTGTCACCCCATGAGCTCTGCTTTGTTACAACAGCAACCCTGGCCAATCAGCTGCTACAACCTAGCTCTCCCAAAGATGTATACAGTCAACTTCTGTACCATATAAAGCAACCAATTCTGCCTTCTATTGGCTCCTCATGGACATTAATTCCTTTGCTGTGCTATGCTTAATCGCTCAGTTGTGTCCAACTCGTTGAGACCCCATGAAATTGCAGCACTTCAGGCTTCTCTGTCCTTCACTATCTCCTGGAGTTTGCTCAAAATCATGTCCATTGAGTTGGTGATGCCATCCAACCATCTCATCCTCTGTGGTCTCCTTTCTTCTCCTGCCCTCAGTCTTTTCTAGCATCAGGGTCTTTTACAATGAGTCAGCTCTTCACATAAGGTGGCCAAAGTATTGGAGCTTCAGCGTCAGCACCAGTCCTTCCAATGAATATTCAGGACTGATTTCCTTTAGGATTGATCTCCTTGCTGTCCAGAGGACTCTCAAGAGGCTTCTCCAGCACTGTAGTTTGAAAGCATTATTTCTTTAGCACTCAACCTTCTTATGGTCTCTCACATCCATACATGATTATACATTGTGAGTTAAGATTGGTAGTTACTATACGTAAACAGTGCCTGCTGCTCCCTGTTGTTGCTGCTTACGTCTTTGATCCAAACCTCTCTTCTGAATGACATTACTGGATACTAGTAGTTATGGTTATATTGCAAATGTGTTGCTTCATGACTTGGTGGTCTGGGTCTTTAGCTAGATCTCACATGTATTTGTCAGGGATTCTGTCTTCTATTTCCTTGGTCATTCTCAATCTTCTTTTCATTGCTCCCAACCCTGATCTTAAATATATCCCAGCCTTTACAGCTCTCTCTATAATAGTTGTGTTCTGAATATTAACAATAGACTGTCCTTTCTGATTTCAAAATGCCATAGACTTCCTAATGTAGGCATTGAAAATAGTTCTTCCCTGGTGGCTCAGATGGTAAAGAATTCAACTGCAATGCGGGAGATTTGGGGTCGATCCTTGGGTTGCGAAGACCCTTTGGAGGAGGGCACTGGCAACCCACTCCAATATTCTTGCTTAGAGAATCCCCATGGATAGAGGAGCGTTGTGGCTACAACCCATGGGGTCACAGAGTCAGTCACGACTGAGTGACTAAGCACAGCACAGTACACACAGAATCAAGTCTTTAGTAGTTCAGTGAATAAACTATGCAGATTAAAGACATTTTGAAATGTGATGCTTTGAAATATTTGTTGAACCCTAAGTAGAATCACCATTTTGAACTAGCATGAAGGCATAATGGTATTTTCATGTAAAACGATTTTTCATTATTAGTCAGGGGCTGTATAGTTGTATAAATGCATGCATAGAATCAGAGTCTGCCAAGAATTAATCAACAGAAAGTTTTCATGTATGGCTTCTTTTTAATGTAAAATCAGTTATTCTGACCTCTTTCTTTGAGCTCAAATATAGCTTTGATTATATCTAGGGGCTCTGGCTTCTGGTTATGTAGGCTTTCACATTGTGATGCTAAGAGCAGATGGAAAATTGTGCTATAATACTACAGTGTAGTCTTGCAAATAGCTTTGAAGAATCAACCTAAAATTTCATAGACTTCTACTTTTAATGGCTACACCTGTATGATTGTTGCAAATGGTTTTATAACGTAACTAGCAGTCCTTCTTTGGAGTTTATCTTTATTTCTTTTAGGCTTCAAGTGGTCCTGTGATGCTTTATTTGAGCTCTTTAATTTGAAACTGAAATATACAGGAAAGTTGTCTGTAAAGCTGAGAGTAGGCGGGGAAATTTAAGGGTATGTGTAAAGGCTGAAGGTATTCTGCGCATGTGTCTGGTCAAAGATAAGGAGCTACATTGAATGGGGGAGGAAAGCCAGGAGCACAAAATATATGCTCAGCCATTAGTTTATTGAGAACATAAACACTTGGATGAGTGAATGGAACTCCCACCATGTGCCCCACACCACCACTGATTCTTACACCTCTAGCTCTTCTACCTGGTCAACATCTAGACCCTTTGCTCCAACCAGTGCTATCTTCAGCTAGGTAATTCAGGTTCTGTATTTCATTTTAGTTCACTCTTCATGTAAAGCTGGTACATTGTTAGAGAATATTTTCAATTTTACTTTCTTCTATTATTGATATTCCAAAACTTTGAACAGTTCAAAAGAAAAGTTACAAATTAAAAAAATGATATTTTCAGTATTCTACATAAAAATGAGTCAGTGCAAAATAAGAGTGATACTTTTATTTTCAAATTCTAGAAATGTATGAGTTTCATGGTATTCCCCCCACTTCATGCAGAGTTACTAAGTAGGCTTGTGCAGATTTTGCACCATGTAACTCTAGGGGTTGTATGAAGAATTTCATTTTATCATTATCAAATGTAACCCTTAAATTGTGCAGTGTATAACTTTGACAACTATACCTGGTGGCCTAGTATATGTTACCTACTCTTCTCAAACAATAGTGAGAGCTCATGAAATATGGTTATGATGAATTTTTATATTAAGTTTTTTATTCAATACCACACTAGAGTGATATGTGCAGTTGTTTTTAGAGGAAATACTAACTGAACAGCCATTTCCAATGCTTCTGTATCTCATTCCTAGTTAACTATGTTAGATAATCCCAGACTTCTCTTTGAGGATCAGTTGATGACTTGACTTTCTCTTTCATGATCTGCTGTTTTACATAAGCCAGTTTCAGTAACCCACCTAAAGTACAGGTTTCAGGGTGACTATTTTAATTTCCCATTACCTAGGGAAATGTGTGGGCTTTCCAGGTGGTTCAGTAATAAAGAATCTGCCTGCAGTGTGGGAGTCATAGGAGACATAGGTTCAATCGCGGGGTTAGGAAGACCCCCTGGAGGAGGGTGTGGCAACCCACTCCAGTATTCTTGCCTGGAGAATCCTGTGGACAGAGGAGCCTGGCGAACTACAGTCCATAGGGTCGCAAAGAGTTGGACATGACTGAAGTGATTTAACACAGCAGCACAGGGTAATATATGTCCAGCTTGCCTGATGTCAGGAATAAGTGTCTGTAAATACACTGTAAATACAGATTACTACTCTCCTTTTTGTTTATAGAGCCAGAAGTTCTAATGTAGGGCCTGGGGATTTTTATTCCTGCCCTGGGGTATTATATTTATTATGATGCAGAATTTCCTTATCGTAAAACATTGTTCCAGCAGAGTATCTCCCACAAAATGTCTCCAATACCAAAGCCCATAACTAAAGTCAAAGGGGGTAGGTCAGGTGTGTCCCAGGAACTTCTTACAGAAAACTCAAATCTGCACATTCAGTGAGGAGCTTCACAGTGGCTTTTGCAAGTTAGTCCATTATGTAATATTCTTAAGTCCATCCTATTTGAGTTGGAACTTTTCCAAAACATAATTTAGTGACTAACGAAGTCACTAACCAACCAGTGACTTTCTACCACTCATCAAAGACATCATATGCGTGATTAAGAAAACTCTTTGGAATTCTGCCACCTTGCTCAGATTGAAGAGAACTTGCCTACAGATCACTTCATGGACACCACACAACAATGGGCATGGCTACTCCTGTGCCACTGATGGGGTAACTAATAGTCCAAGAGGCTAACTCAGTTTCCCAAAGACACCCAGTCAGCCAGGGTTATGACCAGAACACATTTCTGCTTCTCCGGGATTCCAGCTTGATAGTATTTTTTGACATATGCCCCTCTCTATTACAGTGTGTGCTTATGTGTGTGTGTGTTGGGAGGAAGTACATGTTCTGACTTGTTGATCACTCTCTGGTCATGGGCAGGATGGATGGGCTGGGGTGAGCATGTGGCCTTTGGCAATGTGTGTACAAGTTGTGCTGGCTAGTAGGGTCATGGAAGACCACTCTGGATAGGAAGTTGCTTTTCTAGAATCATCATCTCATCTAGGGGGCCCATTTTCAGTGTGACAAAGGTGAAGAAACTCCAAACCAAGAGACACTAACTTTGGTTTAGACTTCTCAGAATTTTTTTTTCTTCCTGCCTCCATTTTGGCACCAGTGTTTACAGAGGCTGAATGTTTTCTCTACACGCAGAAGATATATGGTCTTGTAGTATGTTCCTGTGAGGAGCCTTGCTTTCTAGGGAGGTGGATTCCTGTGGATTTTGACAATGGATTCTGCCTAGAAACAGTTTAAGAACAAATTGTGTAGGGAGTGCCTACTAGGCATTAAGGATAGCATTATTGAGTGGGAGTTATGTGGGTTTGAATGACTTTGTTATCCTTGGGTTCTGGCAAAACACTTTGGCTATTATTTCATCTCAGAGATGACAACAGAGTGCCTTCCAAGTGATTCTAAATAAATAATTGGCCTTGACATTTGCTTAGGTTGTTGTCGTACTTTGTAATTTTAGGTTTTATGTAGAAAAATTTCAGAGCAAAAGTTCTGGTGAGGTAAGATAGTGTTCCAAGGCAGCTGTGTTGACATGGGGGTTCACACACATTGGGGGTTCATGAAGACTTAGCAGACTCTTAACATTCACACAGACTTTCCCCTAATTCTGGGGACCTGAGGTTGGCTGGTTTTCCCTACTCCTACCCTCATTATTATCCTTTCTCAGATTACCATGAATTTATCATTTGAATTGGAACACTTTTGAAAGTGAGTAGGGGCACTATTAATAATTATGGTGAGGCAGCAAGTGTGAACTGGGATTATTTTGGCTAAAACTATAAGGTCACATTACACTTCTCTCATTTTAGAGAGGAAGGCAAACCTCTTCCCCAGGCTGATTCTTCCTGTGGTGAATGACCCTAAGTTAGGTAAATTACTGTACGCCAAACAAAGGGACAATTGAGAATCCATAAGTGCATAGGAAATATGTAGTCAGATTAAGGAGAACACGTTTTCGGTAAGAAATAGTGAGGGAGCGGCACCTTATGTCATTCATGCAGTAAACTCATGGTGAGTCACTGTGACTTCTCTCTCACTCTCTGTCTTAGAGGTGGAGTTCAGAAGTGACATGGTTGTCACAGGCTTGTGTAGTGATACACTTACTTAAAATGAAAATGAAACCTGGCTTTTTAACATGAAAAATAAATCTTCTTTGGCTGCTGGGTTTGACAGTGAGTACTGGTTATTATGACAGATATGTCCTCTAAGTCAAGTGAACTAACTCTTCAGCTCTGAGGTTTTGAAAAAACAATTTTTAAGCCATTTACATTTTACCATATGACATAAAGTACACCTTTAGCAATTATTAAACAAACAGCAATGTTTAAATGTTAACTTAAAAGTATAGGTGGTAAATAGCTTTTCGTGATTTTTTTAAGCAATAATCTTTGAAGACCTTTTGAAGTGTTTGCATTGAGGCTTCATTTTTGCTGTCCTGGTTTCCTGCCTCATAGTTGCTGTGTCATCCACAGTGGCCATCACATATTTTCAAATGTAACCTATCCCTTCCATACATGTGGACCACTGTGGACCCAATATCTCTTCAAGTGAAGAACCTCATGTTGAGAAGGTACCTTAAAGGAAGACCCTGCCATCTTGTCCAGTCAGGCAACTCAACTGTCCTGGCCTGGATATTTTCACTTCTGTTCGGTTTGTCAGGGTTCAAGTATACTTATTTCTGGAAAACTTGGTAAGGCTAGTTTATTCTAAAACATATATACTTCCCCCTTCTATTTGGCAGCAATGAGGTACATTTTCCTTCCTTCTTTGTGATGGCATTTAAAAATTAACAGTAAGAAAACAAATTGCTTTAAAATTTGGCACAGCATGAAGATTATGGATGAGGCCATTAGGTAGATTTCTATTTACAGAATACCAGAATTTATACCCAAGCCATAGTAGTCAATCCAATTATATCTTTATTAGTTTGGCAAAAATTTCCCTGTACCTGAAAGGTTGCTGTTTTGTTTTACTTTGTTCTTCAGTGAATCTTAATACAGTGATATAGATTTAACCAAAAGGAAGGTGATTGAAAATTTTCTTGAATAAACTGGACATCAGTCTTACTGGTCAGTGCCCAGAGGAATAAAATCAGGTTTACACAGGACAGAAAATTATTATAGGAATGATCCCTTTAGTCTTCTTTGCAATTCTTAAACTCAAAGTAGCCAAAATGAAACTGGGAACTTGAGAAGAAGTTCATGAAAAGGACCTGCTGCTTTGGAACAGGAGAGGGTAAGGAGGACCAGGCAGGGCTGCTTTGCATGGTGTCTTGCCCACCTGTACAAAGGAGCTATCATGAACATAAACATCATAATTACATAAACATGGAGGCAAGCTTCTTGGGCAGATAGGAATTCTTAATCTAATTCTTAGTCTGTATGTATGGATACATCTGAAAAAGTAAGTTCTCTCTGATGAGGTCAACAGTGCTGCTGTACCTTTGGTATTGACAAGATCTATAAAAAGTGTTTTATATTTTTGTAGATTCTTAGTTAGAAATGGCACCTTCCCAGATATTATTTTATTTGATTTCAACAAGAATAGTTCACCACGTGTGGAAATGGCATTCATGTTGAAGAAGGCAACTCAGAGCATTCTGGCAAGCCTGGAAGGTTTATAAAAAGCATCTTCCAGGATTATACTCTGCTTTTTGTGTAAAATCTACTCATATCAGCAAATTAGCCTGTGAAACACTTAGTTGACTCATGACTAATTAAAGAATGTCTCTATATCCAAGATGAAAACAATTAAATGAGTAATTTACAAAAATTATTTTTTAACATTTGACAGAGCTAATTATGCTACCACTGCTACTTTAGGTAACCCAGAACTAACTGCATTATAATTATAATGTATTTGACTGGCAAAAATTTAACCCATGGTTTCAGGCTTCAAAGATATTTTTTCTTCAGCTCCCAAACTAGTAATTTTTCACAAAAGTCCATTAAACTTTCTAAAATAATATATATACCATTAGAAGGTAAACAGGTGCCACATTTTGCATGCTATCGAGGTGAAGGATTGGGTATAAGTAGTGTACATTGAAATAGATGGGTCTGGAAATGGAAAAGATGAGTTGGCCCATTAGATATTAATATTTGTATAGGATTTCTCCTTGTTTTCTTATTTTCACCTTTTTAAAATTATCAATTTAGCACTTAATATTCATGATTACAGTGAAGTTTTGACATATATTGTGTTGTTCAAAAAGGTATTATGGGAAAACCCAAATGAACTTTCTGGTCAACCCAACACTTCACCTGAAAGTCCTTACTTAATAAACTAGGATGTTAGTTCAATACACAGCAGGGGAAATTACATAATATGGTTTTAACTATGGTTTTTGTTCTGGTTTTTCTGTTTCTGCTGCTGCTCACTAGAATCAGACACTTTTTTCATTGGACTCTTGTAATAAATAGCATGTTAAACAGTCTCTTGCCTTGTGGCCTCCTTTATGCTTCATTCTGCATCTTTAGATTAATCTTGAGTGCCTCCTTCATTTACACCTCTTCTGTGGCTCAGTAGTTGATGTGTAAACTACTTAGCCTGCCAATCAAAAGTAGCCATCTTTTATTTAGTAAGTATTTACCAAACATTGTTCTGTTTAAGTCTCACAGTAACCCTTGTGGTAGATGCCATTGTCCCCTTTCTATTAAGAAGGAAAGAGAGGCTCAGAGAGTTTGAATTATATTTTTAAAGTCACACAGCTCCTAAGTGGTAGTGCTGAGGTTGGAACCGATCTGCCTGATTCCAAGGACTATGAATGTAACTGCTCGGCTAGACTTCCTTCAGAGAGATTCTAAATCTGACCCTAGTTTAAGACCTTTTGCTGTCACATCAATTGCTTTCCTTCATCTAGTATTATTCAGTTATTCATTCAAAAATATTTATTAAGCATCTCCCATGTGCCGTAGACTGGTAAAGAATGGTTGTCCCCTGCCCTTCCATGGCTTGTGATCTTGTGATGCTATTTTCCCACGTAACCTGGTCAAATTACTGTTTCCTAAGCATGCAATGCACTTTTCCTTCCCCGTGCTATTTTCCAGTGCCTTCTTGTCATATCCTGTTTATCCCTTGAGAACTCTCTTTTCCTTCTCTATCATGTCTTCTTAAACCACTCAACCTTATGGAGATTTCTCCCTTTCTGAAGTTTCAGTTTATATTCTTACTCTAAGTTCAAACACTAGCTCTGCCACCAATTTAAGTGTGTGACCTTGGGAAAGCTAGTTGACTTCTCCGCACCTTAGTTTCCTCATCTATGAATGAGAGTAACAAAAGTATCTATCCCATAGAGTTATTGTAAGGATGAAATAAATTTATTTACATAAAGTGTTCAAAACAGTGCCTGACATATTAATAATATGTGGTAGCTTAATTAATATTCACTATTAATACTTTATTAGTGTATGTTTTATTTGTAAAGGATCATGTGACATTCCTGGTATTAAGTATCTAGTATTGCATCTCTCTTGTGTTATTCTTTTAAAACTATTTATACTTTTCTTTTCCTATGGCACTTACCAGAGTTATTTGTCCCACTCTAATTTTGCTCTGATTTTTCTTTATAAGAGAATTTCTTGTCAGAATAAATATTATCTTTATTTATAAAAGGGTCGTATTTTAAGAAGTAAAAGACCAGGTGGTAATTTAGCCTTATTCTACTTACAGTCTTATGTTTTACTTAGCAATATAAAAAAAATCCAACTTTTCTTGTGGCTATATAAATGTTTACTTGTATATAGTAATCTTAAAAATAAAGAATAGACTGAGGAATTCATTATAAAAATCCTTTACATTTGAGTCTACTAATTGTTACTAAACCTTGGATTCTGAAGGTGTCATCTGCTTTAGACAGTAGCCTCCCAAATAACTTTATCAAGAAAATTACCCCTTTTGCAGTGAAACAAATACTTGAAATATTTGAAAGGTTACAGGAAAATGTGTGCATAGTATTGATAAAAATGTTGAAGGAGCATTTTGTTCAGGAGAACAATCAATTTATCTTTTTCTCATGAAATCTAGATGCCTGGGGTAAATTCTGATTATGGAGATTTCATGATCTAAGAAAATACAAATTTCTAGAAAGAGCTTAGAATTCCTTTCTAGTAATCTTTTTATTTTTCATATATATGGGAGTATGAACACAGACACATTGTTGATGAAGTGATATCCTAAGCTGAAGAAAGAAAAGTGGACATGAGGAGTGTGTGAATGCGGGAAAGGGAGCTAATATGAGGTCTTCTCTTGGCCAGACACTCTGCTGGATGTTTTGCATGTTATTATTAGAGAATGTTCGAGAAGTATTTTTTTCTTTTTCTGGTAGCAAGTAACAAGAACTCAAAGCAGCTTATTTTAAGCAAAAATAATTTACTATGTTAGTAAATCCAAGATTGAGAGACAGCTTTATGCTGGGGTACAACTGATGCCAATGAGAACTGGTCTGTCTCATCTCTGCTTTTCTCTGTGTTAGCTTCACATTTAAGAAGACTCTATCCATGAAGAAGCAAAGGTAGCTGGCCATTGATTGATCTAGTCCAGGTTTACATTATTCTTTTGCTAGGAATTTCAGGAAAATCTAGTGGAGAAACTGATCAACCTTCCCTGGATTTGGTGCACATCCTTGAATAACTGCTTTGGTTGGAGGGATGATGCAGTCTGATTGGCCTATCTGGGTTGCGTGTTCACCCTCATTCTGGTAGAAGCAAGGCTCTGAGGTAGAGGAAGAACAGTTTCCAGAATGAGATTGTGATGATGAATATCTACTAGAAAAGACATAAAAATACTTTATTATAAACTAAGCAATGGTAAAAACATTAATGCCCTTCTTGACTCTCTTTCCTTAAATCCCTCAGTCCTGGGAGGTTGAGCATGTTTGTGTACATATTTGAGTGCAGTTCCTTTTCAGGATCTAGAGGGCAGTGCTGCTTTTAGTCTTAGAAAGGTGAGGGTCACATAGGGGGCTCAGGGTGCATAATTTACCAGCACAGCATCAACTTAGTCTTCCTCTTCGTCTCACTCCAAACTTGGTAGTGCAGTTCTCCATTTATTGAGTTCTTGCTTTGACTACTTGTTACTGGGTTCACTGTGACTGAATCATTGTCCTATTCCATAGGGTGACACCAACCTGACCACTTCTAACTTTATGGTTACCTTCTTTTTACTCCCTTCTCCAGTTGCTGGGGATTCCAGTTTCTGCCATGTCATTTTTGGACTGAAACCTCGTTAACATCCCAGCTCTGCCAGGAATAGGTTTTCTTTCTGTAAACTTCTTATATAGAATTAAATACTGATTTCCTGATCCCTCTTTTCTGTGTTGCAACCCAACTTGCTGTCAAAACATCTTTCATTATCTTGGCTATTAGATTCACCTACTTAAATGTTCATTCTTTCATCTGTTAAATAATTATACTGTTTTTCCTCGATAAATATTATTTTGGTTCTCTTAGGTGCTTAGTACTAGGTTAGGGCCGGAAAGAAAAATAATGAATGGTTCCTACCATCAAGATTTTAAGTTAAAATCTTAAGGACTTCCCTAGTGGTACAATATATAATAATCCACCTGCCAATGTAGGGGTCATGCGTTTGATCCCCTGGTTTAAGAGGGTTCCACATGCCGCAGAGCTGCTAAGCCTGTGCGCCACAACTACTAAACTCGCAATCTAAAGATTGAGCTGAAACTACTGAACCCACATGCACAGAGCCCGTGCTCCACAACAAGAGAAACCACCACAGTGAGAAGCCCATGCCCTGCAACAAAGGGTAGTCCCTGCTTATCACAATTAGAGGAAGCTTGCATGTAGCAATGAAGACCCAAATCAGCCAAAAATAAATAATTTAGTTAAAAAAAAATCTTAAGAAAAGATTGCTTAATCCTCTCCAAATTACTAGAGAGCACTAGGAATGCATATACAAAGGCCAGGCCTGAACAGAAAAGAGGGTCAGGAAGGCTTCCTGTGAATGTGGTGCTTGGTTCTTGAATGACTGGTAGTTAGCTGGAAATGGGAGCTATCCAAGCAAGAGGAACAGAATCTGCAAAGGCTCAGAGTCATGAGAGAATACAAACACTAGAATTCTGTGTGTCATTTATATGGAAGAATGTTAGCAGATAAGGAAATCAAGGTGTAGAAAGTGACAAGATCATGAGGGGTTTTCAAGTCATAGAGAGGTGTTTGATCTTTTTTCCTAAAATAACTATCTGTCATTCCCTTCTTGAAGAGACTCCCTTTATATTTATTCATTTGAGGATTTTGGTGAATAGCAATTGAATTTTGCCTGTCTTCGTTTCTGTGTGACATATGTGCCACATCAGTTCAGCTGAGCATTTAGACTTCTGTCTGAATGGCTGTACTTAAAAACCAGTTCTGGATCACATTTTTTGAGATCCTTTTTGAATTGCCTGACTCTGCTGAGACTTACTCTCTTATACTCTAAATTTCTGAAAATATTTAGTGATGGGCTGATCTCAGAGATGATGGAGAAAAACCTTCCTTTTGGAGTAAGGCAGAGGAACCAGAGATCAAATTGCCAACATCCGTTGGATCATCAAAAAAGCAAGAGAGTTCCAGGAAAACATTTACTTCTGCTTTGTTGACTATACCAAAGCCTTTGACTGTGTGGATCACGACAAACTGGAAAATACTTAAAGAGATGGGAATACCAGACCACCTGACCTACCTCTTGAAAAACCTGTATGCAGGTCAGGAAGCAACAGTTAGAACTGGACATGGAGCCAACAGACTGGTTCCAAATTGGGAAAGGAGTACATCAAGGCTGTATATTGTCACCCTGCTTATTTAACTTATATGCAGAGTACATCGTGAGAATTGCTGGGTTGGATAAAGCAAGCTGGAATCAAGCTGGAATCAAGATTGTTGGGAGAAATATCAATAACCTCAGATATGCAGATGACACCACCCTTATGGCAGAAAGTAAAGAAGAACTAAAGAGCCTCTTGATGAAAGTGAAAGAGGAGAGTGAAAAAGTTGGCTTAAAACTCAGAAAACTAAAATGATGGCATCCGGTTCCATCACTTCATGGCAAATAGATAGGGAAACAGTGGAAACAGTTGCTGACTTTATTTTTCTGGGCTCCAAAATCACCGCAGATGGTGATTGCAGCCATGAAATGAAAAGACGCTTACTCCTTGGAAGGAAAGTTAAGACCAACCTAGACAGCATATTCAAAAGCAGAGACATTACTTTGTCAACAAAGGTCTATCTAGTCAAGGCTATGGTTTTACCAGTGGTCATGTATGCATGTGAGAGATTATAAAGAAAGTTAAGTGCAGAAGAATTGATGCTTTTGAACTATGGTGTTGGAGAAGACTCTTGAGAGTCCCCTGGACTGCAAAGATATCCAACCAGTCCATCCTAAAGATCAGTCCTAGTTGTTCATTGGTAGGACTGATGTTGAAGCTGAAACTCCAACACTTTGGCCACCTGATGCAAAGAACTGACTCATTTGAAAAGACCCTGATGCTGGGAAAGATTGAGGGCAGGAGGAGAAGGGTACAACAGAGGATGAGATGGTTGGATGGCATCACTGACGCAATGGACATGGGTTTGGGTAAACTCCGGGAGTTTGCTGATGGACAGGGGGTTCTGGCATGCTGCAGTTCATGTGGTTGCAAAGAGTTGGACACGACTGAGCGACTGAGCTGAACTGAACTGAAGGTCAACACAGATGTGTTTTGCCACATTACAATGCTGCTTTTTCTTTCATAATGCCATTAGCAGAAGAGAAGTATTTAAAACAGACATCTAAGAAGTGTGCCTCTTATGCTTCCTCGTTTCTTAATTCACTGCAGATGAACTGAGAAGTCCTGCAAAGTTGAGTCCAGTGCTTATTTTCTCCTCCATGAAGTGGCTATAGGACTGAACAGTCTCCTTTTAGAATTATGCTTGTAGATAAAGAACTTGTCTGGTGAAACTATCTTAAAAGAAAGCTATAGAACTGTAGCATCTTGGAGGAGTAACATGTTTACATAAGGATAACAGATACATGGCCTGTATGGTACCCATCCTCTACTTCTGCATATCTGTCATGGTACTCTTTGCCACTGAATCTCACTTGGGCCTTAGAATCTGTGCCAGAACATGCTCCAGAAGACATTACCAATTAATTAGAATAAGAGCAAAATCAGTTTGTTGTCAGTGCATGGATTGAGTTGGATTGAGTAGTTTATAAAGTTGATATAGCAAAAAGCCATCAGTAGAGGGTCATTAAAGCACTTACCTTTTGGTAAATGTAGGGAGTTGGTGGAAGAGGATGTCTTTCTGACTGTAGAAGAGTGGAGTTTTAAAGAAAAATCGTATGCCGCAAAAATAAGTGTTGGGACAGGGAAGTTCACAGTTTGTCTCTAAACTACCTCAACCTGGTTATTTCTGTATGTTCTAATTCCCATAGGGAGGAGAACTGAGAAGCTGTATAAAAAAATAATAATAATAACAGCAACAAAAACCCCTAAATTATGTAATTAAAAATATTCACCCCATTAGTTTCTACCATTTCATAGATCTTTTAGGCTCCAGGGACGGTCTCTGCTGGGTAGAACACTGGCATAAAATAATCACACTGGAACCTTGTAAGGATCGTAATTTCTAAAGTTACCTATTGATTAGGAAGCTTGTCTCTTCTGATCCTGTCAGGTCACTGTAATTTATAGTTATTTCTAAGGTATTTTAAAGGATATCACTCCCTGCTTTTACCTTCTTGAACAAAGCTTCCATATGGATGAGCCCATTTTATCTGAAGAAAGATTCTGTTGAATAGAATCTGTTTTGTTTACTCTCTTGCATGAGGTGTGATATACAAAAATAACAAAATGCATCTCACTAAATTTAAAAGGTCCTTTCTGTCATCTGTGTACAGATATATTTCTAGGTGGCTTGATAGAACAACTCCTTAGAGAGTTTGACTTCAGAAAACTGTATTTAGGAGCAGTTAATAAATAATGCCTGAGTGTCGAATAGGTACTGAGGATATATTCCAAAAGGAAGACCCTGGAATCCAACCCACACAATGTTTCCATATTGGCCACCTTTCTTTAGACAGACTTGATGATTGGGGACTGTGGTCTTGAACAATTTGGGGGTTACTTTTTGTTTTGCAACTATTGGAACTTTTTTTAAAGCCCTATACAGTGAAGTTCATTTATATAGTTCTGAGTAATTTTTTCCTGTGCTATTGTTCATGTCTATGGCCCTGCCAAAAAGAACATAGGCTTCAAATTAATTTTTCCTATGCATACTATTTTATATGTGTTCTGTCTTTATTTTTGGTTGTTGTGAGGTCACCAATTTTGTTTTCTCTTTGGTATCCAATATTCTTGGACAATTTTCTGTGGCCTCAGAGAGACTCAGAGGGAATAGATATTGTATAAATCGTATCCCCCGCATGTTTTCCCAGTTATATTTTCCTTTTGAAAGAAAAAGCAGAGGACAGCTCTTGTGTATGAAAACTTTTTTTAATGCCCAAAGACTATTTATTAAATCTACCCTACCTCTATTGTGAGAGAGAATGCTGCTTTTCAAATGGAATGATTGGTAGTCTCCAGCTGCTTGGAGGTTGATAAAGGACATTTTGTAGATACCCATAACTCTGGATAGCATATATGAGCCAAAAACATTCCCTTATGTGGAGATCTTTTGAAACTCATATTAAGTTCCTGCCAAAGTCAGCTAGTCCAGGACTGTATGTCAAAAATATTAGCAGTGATTAATCACTCTACTTGGTTGAAAGACAGAGACAACTTCAGTGTCTATAAACTTCATTATCTGGGTTAAATACCTATTATATCCATGGGCCTGTTCCAATTTGCCAAGTAAAGCCAGAAGTCCACGTCACAACTTTTGTCCTGTTTTTCTGTGTAAATGTTGCGCCCCCTCCACTGCAAATGTTTGAAATAAGCTGAATAAACAGGACACAGTAGGTAACCTGGGAGTGTTTTAATCAGAAATATTTTCACTCATGGGGTAAGGCTTTGTATAACCTACTAGGAGTTGTGATTTGAACCACCCATTGCAAGCAATAAAGCATTGAAATGAGGATGTATTTTTTATCAGATTTCCAGCTCCATATTTATTTATTTTTTTGTCAGTTACTCATATAAAACTTCATTGTGAATTGTGCAGATGCATAACTCTACCTGCCTATTGGGCAATATGTACAAATGTCAACTTTTCTTCCCAGATAATTTTTTCCATTATGCTTTTTCTTCTAAGTGTCAGAAGATAATATAAAAACACAAATGAATTGAAAAGACACATGCAAAATAAAGTCTATCCTTTTGCATTGCACATCTTAGTATCGGATAGCTGATTTCCAGCTCACACTGGGTGCTAGTGTCTTCTAAATGATAATTTGGCCTTACAGCATCAACGTGGTGAGATATGAGAAAAAATTTGTTTATTTAGCTTTCTAAAAACATATTTTGCTATAAACTGTATCCTAAAATGTCATGTAATATATATGTGTAATATTTATGCCCCATGTACACTAATAATAAACTGAACACCTATGTAATCACACCTATCTTATGAAATACATCCATACCTTCTAAGTCCTTTGCATATCCTTTCCTGAAACCTCTCCTATCCATCTACTCAGAGATAACTTCTATTTTGAAAGCTGTTACCATCTCTTACTTTTATTTTAGAATTGTATATCTGCATGTTTCCATAAATTATTTTTGAGCATGCAGAATTCAAAAATGACTTTTGAACCTTCTGTTAATATAAATAAATACATACCTATGGCTGATTCATGTTGAGGTTTGACAGAAAACAGCAAAATCCTGTAAAGCAATTATCCTTCAATTAAAAAATTAATTAATTAAAATATATTTTGTCTGTTTATTTTCCTCAAGATTATGCTTCATGTTAATGTGGTTAGTTGTGGTTCATTTATTTTCACTACTGTACAGTATTCCATTGTATGAAAGAAAATCCCCTACTATTTATTTTAGCCGTTCTATCAAAGGTCATTTTGAGCTGATATTTATGTTTTCTTATTGCAAAAATATTGCTAGAGAGATTCCTGGTCCATGTTGCCTGGTGATTATGGATAAGAATTTTTATAAGATATATATATATATTTATCTAGGAGTGGAGTTACTGCATTGTAGAGTTTGGACAAATTCTACTTTCTCGATATTGCTATCCAATAGTTGGTTTTTATTCAATTTTTTAAAAAGTGTATTTTAAAGAAATCAAACTTGTGAATGCAATTTAAACTTGATGTTAAATTCCATTTTCCCCAGCCACCACATGTCAAAAGAATGGCCCCTGGTTTATAGTTATAAACTATAGATCTGCATGAAGCTGTTGTTGATAGCTTTGCTGTATTTTTCTTTTCTTTCTTGTCCTTTCTGATTGTATGTAATTAGTCTAGACAAGTTTTGTTAGAGTAATGCCATGGTTCCTTGGCTGACTCATCCCTACAGTCTTTCCCTTTAGTGATACGATGAACAGTCTTTCTCTGCATCTGTAACTGAAGTGGTCATAGGTTGTTCGATCTGTCACCCTATCCTTCTGGGAATAGTATTCCTTGTCTTTTTAAACAATTTTAAAAATTTATTTTTAATTGATAAAATATATGTAATATAAAATTTACCATCTCAACCATTTTAAAGAGCACAGTTTAATAGTAGTTTAATGTTCACATTGTGTCAATGCATGCTAAGTTGCTTCAGTTGTGTCTGACTCTTTGCCACCCCATGAGCTGCCAGGCTCCTCTGTCTATGTGATTCTCCAGGCAAGAATACTGGCATGGGTTGCCATTTCCTCCTCTAGGGGATCTTCTGGACCCAGGAATTGAACCCATGTCTCTTGCGGCTCCTACATTGCAAGCAGATTCTTTACTGGTGAGCCACGGGGGAAGCCCAGTGTTCACATTATTGTAGACCAGTTGCCAGAGCTCCTTTTATCTTGCAAACTGAAACTCTGTATCCATTAAACAATAATCCCCCATCCCTCTGTTCCCCCAGTTCCTGGCAATCACCATTCTACTTTCTATCTCGATGAATTTGACCACTCTAGGTACTTCACATAAGTGGTATCACATAGTATTTGTATTTTTGTGACTATCATTTCACTTAGCAAAATGTCCTCAGGGTTCATCTATGTTGTACCATGTGTGAGAATTTCCTTTATTTTTAAGATTGAATAATATTCCATTGTATGTTTTCCACATTGTTTTTCTATTCATTCATCAATGGGCACGTGTGTTGCTTCCAACTTTTGTCTTCTGTTGATAATACTGCTCTGAAAGGGGTGTACAAATACCACTTCAAGACCCTGCTTTCAGTTCTTTTGGGTACATACCCCAAAGTGGAATTGCTATTGTACCTCCTCTTCTTTGAGGAGTACTTCCCCCCTAAAGGTGGTGCTAGTGGTAAAGAACCTGCCTGCCAGTGGAGGTGATGTAAGAGATGTGAGTTCAATCCGTGGGTCAGGAAGATCCCCTGGAGAAGGAAATGGCCACCCACTCCAATATTCTTGCCTGGAAAATCCCATGAACAGAGGAGCCTGGCAGACTATAGTCTATAGCGTCGCAAAGAGTTGGTCACGACTGAAGCGACACGGCATGCATGCATACACCCCTACCCCATTCCAACTGTGTGGTTCTGGTGGAAGCTGCCAATTCAGTCAACACCATGCCTTTTCTTGTCACAGTTGACTGGCCGACAGGTGAATATCTGATCCAAACAAAGTCAATAAGAGTTCTTCCCTGGGAGTTTTCAGAGCAGAGAATATAATCCAGCCTTCTCTGTGATGCTCAGATGCTGTCACTGGCCAGATGCTGTCATGTGGAGATGACCCTTCCATGAGAGGAGAAAATGAAACCATTAGGCAGAAAAAAAGTAGAGATTAAAAAGTTTTTCGGCTGATGTGTATCCCCACGTAAGAAACAAATTGCCAGTCTAGGTTCGATACAGGATACAGGATGCTTGGGGCTGGTGCACTGGGATGACCCAGAGAGATGGTCTGAGAAGGGAGGTGGGAAGGGGGTTCAGCATAGGGAACTCATGTATACCCGTGGCAGATTCATGTTGATGTACAGCAAAACCAATACAGTATTGTAAAGTAAAATAAAGTAAAATTAAAAAAAAAAAGTTTTTCTGGCACTTTCTTTCCTGTTCTTTCTCCAGTCATATTACCTAATAAATTCCTCCCTTTAGTCAGTCAGTTTGAGTAGAATTTCTGTTTTTTTGTAGCAAAAAATATAGTGACTAATACAGTGTCATAATTATACCTGCCTTATGCCCTAGGGAAATTCAACTTTATATTGGTCAAAGGTCAACATTGATTTCTACAATTCTGAAGGCTGTTTTAATGAAATGAGAAGAAATATAATGATATAAAACAGAGTTAATTGTGTACCACATCCCCTGCTGAAACTGGCAGTTGGGAAGAATGAAAGAATGAAACTGATAAAGTTTGAAATTAAACATATTTCTATAGTAGGTAATAGAATTTCATTGTTGTACCTAGTGGGAAGATATATGTCTTCTCTTCTCCTTCATATAGGAGAAAAATATGATGTTCAGAGTATTTGTGGCTGATTTAAGATAGTTGCTAAGTTGCTCCTTTGAGGTTCTAGAAGGAGTTGTGAACAGAACGTTAAATTATGAGGCATTTTCTGATGTGTGCATCCTAAGCCTCGAGGGATTTGTTGATGTGTTAATGAAAATAGTTGATTGAAGTAATATAAAACCTTAGAATAGAAGGTGATTCTGAGGGACAGAAGTTTAAATGCGTGGTCTCTTTTTTTTTTTGGACTGAAAATAAAATTAAGTAAAATCTTCATCCTGTATGGGGGAGACTCCAGATAGGGAAGAAATTTGAACTTCTCCAAGAAAGAGTTATAGAAGATGCTGATAACCAGGAGATTAAGAAATGAGATAGATGGCTACAATTGACAACTTTAGCCTTTAGATATTATTTCACTTTTTAAAAGTTGGTAACAAGTTGTAAAGTGATTTCCCATGGTGTTGGCAGAGTAGGTGTCGGGGAATAGAACAATTGCTCCTTTGAGGGAGCTTGTTGGGTGTTTGCCTCCTGTAGTTAGATTTTTCTATTTAAGAGAGCCATCTGCTTCATTAAACTTTCCAAGATCAGGCACTATCTACAGGGAGTTCCACAATACCTTAAAACTGAGAGCTGCAGCAAAGTTTTAAGTTGCTGCCAGAAAACCAGATGTTAACCAGATTGTCAAGTTCTTTTTTCTTTCCAGAACCAAAGATTTCAAGTGAGACTGAGTGAATGCAAATGTTGGACAATCCTTATAGTTAGAATTGGGAGCCAGCATTAGCCTCCTTTGGCCTCTGTTCATGAAGCACCTCCAGACTCAGTCAAAGGGAACTCTATTTATGGTTTAAAAAAAGAGGGAGTGTAGAGGGAGAAATTCTGGCCTTTCACATTCTCTAATGCACATTCCTTACTGAGAAATTATACATGCTAAATGCTGGGGAATTCAATAGATATTCCCAGGGCTGTTTCCTAATCCAACATACATTTCTCCAAGTTTTGGTTGGATTTTCATTTCTAATTGTACCCTGCAGACTGCCTACTGATCTCAAAAAGATTGAATGGAGGGAAAATATGTAATGGAAACTGAAAATGAAAACTGTTCCTTTCACGTCCCCCAAGAACTGACATTTGAATATCTGAATTATTTGGACTGGGTCTCTCAGTAGAGATTTGCAGGCATGAAAATAAGTATATGATTTCTAGAAACAAATGCTGAGTGGGGCTATGTGGTTAAATACTCTGGGGGGAAGGAAGGCATCCATTTTTGTTTTGACAACTGCTAATATATTTCCTGGGATTAGGGAGTTCGGAGGTTCTCCCTATACCAACCAAACAAGGTAACATTCATGTGTTTTTAGGGATCCAAAACTTATTTTCTCCTTTTAACCTCTTTTCAAATTAAACTAAATCAAACACCAAGCAACTGAACAGCAACAGCAAAGCAAAACAAAAACAGTCTTATATTGTGGGTCTTATAGTTTCAAAATGGAAAAATATGTTTTAGGTGAATCTATTCTAACATTAACTATTATTCTCTCATTTCATTATACAGAATCAAGCAAGAAAAACCTCAATTCTGTTGACAGGTTTGATTTATCTAGCATGGCTTTTAATTTAATATTTTACTATTTAAATAGGTCTTTATAATTATTGTTATTGAAGTATAGTTGCTGTACAATATTAAGTTATAGGTACTCATCTCACACGCTAGTAAAGTAATACTCAAAATTCTTCAAGCCAGGCTTCAGCAATACGTGAACCGTGAACTCCCTGATGTTCAAGCTGGTTTTAGAAAAGGCAGAGGAACCAGAGATCAAATTGCCAATATCCGTTGGATCATGGAAAAAGCAAGAGAGTTCCAGAAAAACATCTATTTCTGCTTTATTGACTATGCCAAAGCCTTTGACTGTGTGGATCACAATAAACTGTGGAAAATTCAAGAGAAGGGAATCCCAGACCACCTGACCTGCCTCTTGAGAAACCTAAATGCAGGTCAGGAAGCAACAGTTAGAACTGGACATGAAACAACAGACTGGTTCCAAATAGGAGTACGTCAAGGCTTATTTAACTTATATGCAGAGTACATCATGAGAAATGCTGGGCTGGAAGAAGCACAAGCTGGAATCAAGATTGCTGGGAGAAATATCAATAACCTCAGATATGCAGATGACACCACCCTTATGGCAGAAAGTGAAGAAGAACTAAAAAGCCTCTTGATGAAAGTGAAAGAGGAGAGTGAAAAAGTTGGCTTAAAGCTCAACATTCAGAAAACGAAGATCATGGCATCTGGTCCCATCACTTCATGGGAAATAGATGGGGAAACAGTAGAAACAGTGTCAGACTTTAAATTTTGGGGTCCAAAATCACTGCAGATGGTGACTGCAGCCATGAAATTAAAAGACGCTTACTCCTTGGAAGAAAAGTTATGACCAACCTAGATAGCATATTCAAAAGCAGAGACATTACTTTGCCAACAAAGGTCCGTCTAGTCAAGGCTATGGTTTTTCCTGTGTTCATGTATGGGTGTGAGAGTTGGACTATGAAGAAAGCTGAGCGCCGAAGAATTGATGCTTTTGAACTGTGGTGTTGGAGAAGACTCTTGAGAGTCCCTTGGACTGCAAGGAGATCCAACCAGTCCATTCTGAAGGAGATCAGCCCTGGGATTTCTTTGGAGGGAATGATGCTGAAGCTGAAACTCCAGTACTTTGGTCACCTCATGTGAAGAGTTGACTCATTGGAAAAGATTCTGATGCTGGGAGGGATTGGGGATGGGAGGAGAAGGGGATGACAGAGGAGGAGATGGCTGGATGGCATCATTGACTCGATGGACGTGAGTCTGTGAACTCCGGGAGTTGGTGATGGACAGGGATGCCTGGCGTGCTGCGATTCATGGGGTCACAGAGAGTCAGACACGACTGATCGACTGAACTGAACTGAACCAATAGAATATAGTGATTCACAATTTTTAAAGATTATACTCCATTTATGAAATGGTTAATATGAATTTTTGTTTATATTCTCTGTGTTATACAGTATATCCTTACAGCTCATTTTATACCTAGTAGTTATACCTTTTAATCCTTACGTCTATATTGCCCCTCATCCTTTCTTTCTCTCTAACCACTAATTTGTTCTCTCTATCTGAGTCTGCTTCTTTTGTGTAATATTCATCAGCTTGTTGTGTTTTTTAAATGCTGCATATATGATATTATACAGTATTTGTCTTTCTCTGTCTGACTTTATTTAATTTAGCATGATGCCTTCCATTTCCATCTGTGTTGCTGCAAATGGCAAAATTTCATTTTTTTATTCTATTAAAATAATTTGTTTAAATTATTATTTATTTAACTGAAGTTGGCCATATTTATTTAACTGAATCCATAGCTATTAATGGGCTTCCCAGGTAGCTTAATGGGTAAAGAATCCGCCTGCCAGTGTAGGAGATGTAAGAAGTGCAGGTTTGATCCCTGGCCTGGAAGATTCCCTTGGAAGAGGGCATGACAACCCACTCCAGTATTCTTGTCTGGAGAATCCCCATGGACAGAGGAGCCTGGTGGGCTACAGTCGATGGGGTCACAAAGAGTCGCACATGACTGAGCGACTGAGACACACACACACACACACACACACACACACAATTATTAATACATATGAAAATCTTTTAATAGCACTAGGAGAATAAAATATGTTGAATTCTTGGCATACCAGATGTAAAGATCTTCCATACGTATACCTGAATGCCCTGATTCTGTTTTTGACCCACTGATGTGTCTTACTGTCATTGCAAACGAGAAGACCTGATTTCTCCTCTGTGATAGGGGCATGGTTTTCTCTCATAGTGTGCTGTCATATGATTAAAATGTTCTTTAGACACACATATATGTATGGTTCTATTATTTAAAGGTATTTCAATTACATTGCTCATTTCCATCACTGGAGTCTGCAAATATTTGGACTGAAATAGTATTGTCAT
Source organism: Oryx dammah (assembly GCF_014754425.2). Taxonomy (NCBI): domain Eukaryota; kingdom Metazoa; phylum Chordata; class Mammalia; order Artiodactyla; family Bovidae; genus Oryx; species Oryx dammah. The sequence goes on along the minus strand of NW_024070185.1, from coordinate 47,017,227 downwards.
AGTTGATTTCAATAATAGAAGGAAGAACTGGCTTAACAAATCCCATAAGATGTGTTTAGTTGCTAAGTCATGTCCGACTGCCACCCCGTGAACTGTAGCACGCCAGGCTCCTCTGTCTTCCACTGTCTATCAGGGTTTGTGCAAATTCATGTTCAGTGAGTCTGTGATGCTATCTCACCATCTGATCCTCTGCCACCACCTTCTCCTTTTGCCTTCGGTCTTTCCCAGCATCAGGAAAGACTTTTCTAATGCGTTGGCTCTTTGCATCAGGTGGCCAAAGTGTTGGAGCTTCAGCTTCCGCATCAGTCCTTCCAATGAATATTCAGGGTTGATTTATTTCTTGATTTCCTTTAGGGTTAACTGGTTTGATCTCCTTGCAGTTCAAGGAGATGTGTAGGGTCAGGTATATTCCATTTATTAGTGTCCTTCATTCTTCACCTACATCAGAGGCCTACTTCTGTTCAGTTTCCTTGAGGACCCTTATGGAGAGTTGAATGAAACAAACTCTTCCATTGCTAAGGAAGGAAAAGCCTACATTTCCTACATTTCTACCTTTACAGATAGAATTTTTTTTGTTCACAGAAAGAAAATTCTTACTTACCAATTTCAAAAGTTATAAATTGCTATATTAATATCACCTCTCAACTCTGTAGGATTTTCCATAGCTGCTTTGGTGATCATTTATGATATTTTACATCTTTCTCTTTTTAGCACATACTATCCAATCAAATCAGTGTAGCTGTCTGAAGCACTAGTTTGCAGCTGCAGGAGAAACATCCTGTTCCCTGTAGTAACAATAGTTTAAGATTGCTGGCATCAATTTTTTCCTTCACTGCTGGCAAGCAGAAAGCTCATCATCATGGGTACACTGCTCTTTTTCCAACTGTATTTCCTTCTCTCCAAGTAACAATGTATTATACTGTCACTCCCTAGAAAACCTTGGGTTTCTGCTACTCAACCATAGAGCTGCTACGGACAGAATAGTTTTCTTATCGAATGAGCCATGGATTTTAAAACTGCCAATTCAGTATGAATTAACATCAAGTTTCACTTAAAAAATGAGAATATCACTCAAAGAACATTTGAAACCAAAAAAGCAGTCACATCTTTTAAAAAATTTAATCATCATAATCCCTTTTCAAGAATTCTCTTCACTCCTAGAATCTGCAAATAATATGCTCCAGATTTTACAAATCTGAGTAGTCTGCCTTTCACTTTTCCAAGTATGAGAAACTTCTTGGCTATTTGCCTGGGTTGTGCAGCTCCTACACTACCAAACCAAATTTGAATCAATTTTAGACCAATACTGATATAAAAAAAGAGAAAGCTCTGCAGAGATCTCAGCACTACAAACAACTAAATATAGCTTTTGACCATTCTAACACTAGAACTAAATTGTGCGTTCCTTTTTGGCAGTGGCCATGCCTCTTTCTTTCCATCTTCCCAGTTCTGCCTATCACAGAACTGAGCATGTAGTAGGTACTCAATAAATACTCTGAACAATTATGTCTCTTTTTTCTCCAGTTCAAAAAGCACACCCATTGGACAGCTTTAAGAAAATGTAAGAAGAAGAAAAAATTCACTCATGGCCTTGCAAGCCAAATTTCAGCACCGTTGGTTTAGTAAATGCATAGTTTGAAGAAAGGCCTCTATTGACTGTGCTGGTGCCCACTGTCCGGTCATTTCCCCAGCCTCACTCTTTCTCATTCCCTGTAATCCCCAAAGTAGTTCTTAAATATCTTTGCATATGAAAAATTCACATCTGCCATGACTACAGCTGGCTGAATGAGACATCACATTCATACTACTATGCCCCTGTTGTTGGGTTTAAGGGAATTCAGAAATTTACATATTGATAATTGTATCAGAGCCCTTGTATCTATCCAGTCACTTATGTGATGAGTGCTCACTATGAACTGGGTCATTCTATGCTCTAGGAAAACAATAGTGAACAAAATAGACCTGTCTCTTTCATCCTAGAGCATAACACTTGGTGAGAGAGAACAGAAATAAAACAAGTAAGCAATAGAGTAAGCATAGAATTCTGAGAAAATCAGGAAGTCAAGAGGAATCGGAGTTGCTTTTTAAAAAATTTTATTGTGTTATAGTTGATTTAAAATGTTGTTGATTTATATATTTATATAAAGTGAACATATATTCTTTTTCAGATTCTTTGCCCATGTAAGTCATCACAGAATATTGAATAGAGTTCTCTGTGCTGTGAAGTAGATCTTTGTTGGTTATCTGTGTTACGTACATATACTAGTGTGGGTTTGTTAATCCCAAGCTCCTGGTTTATCCCTCCTTCCCCACACTACATTTCCCTTTTGGTAATTGTAAAGTTTGATTTCACTATCTGTAAGTCTGTTTCTGTTTTGTAAATAAGTTCACATGTCATTTTTAAAATTAGATTCCACACATGAGTGATAGCCTATGATATTTGTCTTTCTCTGTTTGATTTACTTCACTTAGTGTGATAATCTCTAGGTCCAGCCATGTTGCTGCAAATGGCATTTTTCATTCTTTTTATGACTGAGTAATATTCCATTCTATATATGTACCATAACATCTTTATCCCTTCATCTGTTGATAGGCATTTAGGTTTCTTCTATCTCTTGGCTGTTGTAAACTGTGCTGCAGTGTTTGTGTCCTTCTGAACTGGTTTTCTCTGGATATATGCCCAGGAGTAGAATTTCTGGATCATATGGTAGTTCTATTTCCAGCTTTTTAAAGAACCTCCATACTCTTCTCCATAGTGGCTATAACCAGTTTATATTCCCACCAACAATGTAGGAGGGGATTCCCTTTAATCCACACCATCTCCAATATTTAATGTTCATTTTGTTGAGATATTTGCATTTCTGTTTATCAGGGATATTGACTGGTTTTCTTCTCTTATACTGTCTTTATCTAGCTTTTGTATCAGAGTAATTTTGACCTTTTAAATGATTTTGAAGGTGTTCCTTCCTCTTCAGTTTTTTGGAAGTGTTTGAGAATTGGTGGTAAGTCTTAAAATATTTAGTAGAATTGATCAGTAAAAACATCTGATTCTAGGCTTTTGTTGTTGCTGTTGGGAGATTTTTGATACTGATTAAGTCTCCTTATTTTTTGTTGATCTGTTCAGATTTTATTTTTCTTCATAATTCAGTCTTGGTAGTTTGCAGGTTTCTAGGAAAGTATCCATTTCTTCTAGGTTGTCTATTTAGTCGAAGCATAACTTTTCACAGTATCTCATGATCATTTGTATCTGTGAAGTATTAATTGTAATGGCTCCTGTTTTGAGCCTTCTCTCTTTTTTCTTTGGTTAGTCTACCTAAGATTTGTTAATTTTGTTTCTATTTTCAAAGAACTGATTTTTAATTTTGTTAATCTTTTGTATTTTCCCCTATTCTCTATTCTACTCATTTCTGCTCCAATCTTTTTTATTTCCTTCTTTCTGCCAATTCTGGGCTTACTTTGTTCTTCCTTTTTATTTCCTTGAAGTATAATGTCAGACTTTATTTGAGATCTTTCTTTTTTATTGATGTAAGTGTTCATAGCTATGAACTTTCATCTTAGAATTGTTTTTGCTATATCCCATAAATTTTGATATGCTATGTTCCTCTTTTATTTGTCTTGCTGTCAAGATTTTTTAAATTTCCCTTTTGATTTCTTCTTTGATCTTTGGTTGTGGTCAAGAAAGCTGTTTAATTTTTATGTCTTTGTGTATTTTCCAACTTTCTTTTTGTTATTGATTTTTAGTTTCGTTATCATGTGTCAAAACAGATCCTGGAAATAAGTTTGATCTTCTTGAATTTGTTTTTGTGGCCTAACATATGATCTATCCTAGAAAATATTTCACACGCTTGATAAGAGTGTGTATTCTGTTGCTGTTAGATGTTTTTTGTATATCTGTTAGGCCCATTTGATATAATGTTGTTCAGATCTGCTGTTCCCTTATTGATTCTGTCTGGATAATCTGTCCATTGTTGAGAGTAGAGTATCAAAATCTCCAATTATTATTGTATTGTTGTTTATTTCTCTTCTTAGTTGTTAGTATTTGTTTTATATATTTAGGTCCTCTGATGTTGAGTGCATGCATATTTACAATTTTTACACCTTCTTGAATTGATCCTTTAATCATTATATTATGACCTTTTGTCTCTTGTGACCATTATTAAAGTATTTTTTTTTTTGCTATAGGCTGTCTTTTGATTACCATTTGCTTGAAATTTTTCCATCCCTTTACTCTCAACTTATATGTGTCCTTAAAGCTATAGTCTCTTGTAGGCGGCAAATCACTGGATTTTATTTTTTAATTTTAAAATAAAAAAAATCTATTCAGACATTTTGTCTCTGAATAGAAAATTTAATTGATTTACATTTAAGGTAATTATTGATAGTAGGAACTCCCTATTGGCATTTTTATTGTTTTCGGATCCCTTATTCCTTGCTGCTTCTCTTACTGTCTTTGTCATTTGAAGACTTTTGGGGTAGTATGCTTTGATTTTTTTTTTGATCATAATCTTTTACTTATTTATTACAGATTTTTCCATTGTGGTTATTATGAAACTTAAAATATTTTATAGTTATAATATGCTGTTTTGAGTTGATAATTTTGATAGCATATAGAAACAATATTTTTTTTTCTCTCCCCTCTTACATTTAAGGTTTTGGTGTTACAATATTTCTTTTATTTATATTGTATATCCAATACATAATTAATATGTAGTTTTTAAAAATGTTTATTTTTTTAACTTTTAGGCCAGAATTGTGATTTATTCACCATTATTACAATATTAGGGAATGTGGCTTTACCATTTCCAGTGAGTTTTACACATTATGTGTTTTTTACCATATTGATTACAGTAAATCCCTTAGGTACAATCAAGTTCCATTCCTAGAGTGCATTTGTAAGACCAATTTGTTCGTTAAGTCCAACAAAGTTAGCCTAGGTATCCAACTAACACAATTAGTTATATAGTACTATATTGCTATAGATTTACAATACTTTTCACATAAATAATACATAAAAAACAAAAAAAATTGAAAAACATTTTTAATCTTACAATATAGTACCTTGAAAAGCACAGTAGTGCCAGCTACATTACCACTGCTTTTATGCTTACTTCTGAACATCCTGGGCTTGAAATAAAGATAGTGTACTACTGTACTCTATATAGTATATACAGTAAAGTACACAAAAGTACAACCATTTATACCATTTATAGAGGATGGTACCATTCATAAAGGATGAAAGCATGTGACAGTGTGCTCCACAACTAGATGATACTGGGCTAAACTCTATGTTCAGACAGGGTCGCAGATCAAGGTCCTCAGCTGGACAGAGGCTCAGGCTGTACTCTGTAATCAGGCAGGGCCACAGGCTGTACTCCACAGTTGGGAAAGGTTGCTGGCTGGGCTCTCTGGTGGGGTAGGGCCTCCAACTGTACCCTCCAGTTGCGGGGGTGGGGCTGGAGACTGAACTGTGGTCAGGCTAGGTCACTGTCTGGGCTCCCTGGTTGAGTGGGACTTCAGGCTATGCTCTGCAATTGGGGAGTTCACTGGCTAGCCACCCTCCCTGGACAAAGCCATAAGCTGTGCACAGAAATTAGGCTGACTGTAGGGTCAGGTTTGTAGGCTGGACTCCAGTGTTGCTCAGGATCACTGTTCAGGCTTGCTGATTGTGTGAGACTAGAAGTTACTTCAACAGTTGGGCAGGGCTGCTGGCTGCTGGGCAACTCCATAGCTGGTACAGCTCATTGGCTAGGGATCCAAGTTAGGCAGAACTGTCAGCCGAGCTCCCTGGCTAGACAGGTCCATCACTTCAGCTCTGCTAATGGGCAGAGTTGCTGGCTTAGAAATCTGCTTTGGCATTACTTCAAGCAGGAAGGTTGTCCATCATAATCTGATTGTTGCTGTAAGCTCTGGCCCCTTCTCCATCTCTATCTGATCACCAGCGGTTGAGCGCCTCAGGTTCCCCTAGCGTTCCCTGTAAGGGCCTGAGTGGGCCTCCTAGGGAAGCATCCCACAATGTTGAGGAACCTGGTTGTCCACTTTGGGCTTACTTTCTCCCCTAGAGAGACCATAGGCCAGGGTTGAGGTAGGTCTTTCTCCTATGGCACTGTACTGGTTCGGGGCAGAGGTGGTGCAGTCAAAGTGCACTCCTCTTTCCTTTCTAAGGCAGTCCTTCTTTGTCTGTGTGGTCCAGGGGCCTTCAGCCTCATCCTCAGATTCTTGGATTTTCCCAGTGGTATTTTGTCTATGAAGAGTTGCTCTTTGATCTTGTGAGAGAGACTGAAGTCAGGAACAAACAACGTCATCATTTTGATGATATCACTCCTCTTTTCATGATCTGCTGATTTCTGAAGTTTATCCTTGGACCTTATGCAGATAGGAAGAATTAGAGTTATTCTGTGCATTTGAAGATAATTAGTATCTTTACATAATGTGTAAGAAGAAACTATTTTAGTCATGTTCTATGACCTCAAAAGCATGACCTGAAAGAATCTAAAAGCAGAATAGCTTTATTTTCCTTAAATTGTGTGTGTGATAAAGGGCATTTCTAACAACAGGTTGTTGTTGTTGTTGTTCAGTTGATCAGTCATGTCCAACTCTTTGCAACCCAGTGGACTGCAGCACGCCAGGCTTCCCTGACCATTACCATCTCCTGGAGCTTGCTCAAATTATGTCCATTGAGTTGGTGATGCCATCCAACCATCTTGTCGTTTGTTGTCCCCTTTTCCTCCTCCCTTCAGTTTTTCCTAGCATCAGGATCTTTTCTAATGAGTCAGTCTTCGTATCAGGTGGCCGAAGTATTGGAGCTTCAGCTTCAGCATCAGTCCTTCCAATGAATATTCAGGACTGATTTCCTTTAGGATGGACTGATTGGATTTCCTTGCAGTCCAAGGGACTCTCAAGAGTCTTCTCCAACACCACAGTCCAAAAGCATCAATTCTTTGGTGCTCAACCTTCTTTATGATCCAATTCTCACATCCATAAATGACTACTGGAAAAACCATAGCTTTGACTATACAGACTTTGTATATAGCTTTGACTATATTACTTTGTCGGCAAAGTAATGTCTCTGCTTTTAAATACACTGTCTAGGTTTGTCATAACTTTCCTTCCAAGGAGCAAGTGTCTTTTAATGTCATGGCTGTCACCATCTGCAGTGATTTTGGAGCCCAAGGAAATAAAGTCTGTTACTGTTTCCATTGTTTTTCCATCTATTTGCCACGAAGTGATGGGACCAGATGCCATGATCTTAGTTATTTGAATGTTGAATTTTAAGCCTGCTTTTTCACTCCCTTCTTTCACTTTCATCAAGAAGCTCTTTAGTTCCTCTTCTCTTTTTGCTGTAAGGGTGGTGTCATCTGCATATCTGTTGCTGCTAAGTCGCTTCAGTCATGTCCAACTCTTTGCTACCCCATAGATGGCAGCCCACCAGGCTCCACCGTCGTTGGGATTCTCCAGGCAAGAACACTGGAGTGGGTTGCCATTTCCTTCTCCAATGCAAGAAAGTGAAAAGTGAAAGTGAAGTCATTCAGTCGTGTCCGACTCTTAGCCACCCCATGGACTGCAGCCTACCAGGCTCCTCCATCCGTGGGATTTTCCGGGCAAGGGTACTGGAGTGAGTTCTGCATATCTGAGGTTACTGATATTCCTCCCAGCAATCTTGATTCTGGCTTGTGCTTCATCCAGCCCAGGACTTTGCATGATGTACTCTGCATATAAGTTAAATAAGCAGGGTGACAATATACAGCCTTGACATACTACTTTCCCAGCTTTGAACCAGTCCATTGTTCCATGTCCAGTTCTAACTGTTGTTTCTTGACCTGCATAAAGGTTTCTCAGGAGGCAGTTAAGCTGGTCTAGTATTCCCATCTCTTTAATAATTTTCTATTTTTTTGTGATCTACACAAAGGCTTTAGTGTAGTCAGTGAAGCAGAAGTAGAGGTTTTTTCTGGTATTCTCTTGTTTTTTTCTATGATCCAATGGATGTGGGTAATTTGCTAGTAACAGGTAGCAGTTTTCAAATGACTTGAATAAAGAATCATGAAGACTGCAGAATCTCAGTATGCATGTATGGATGTGAGAGTTGGACTATAAAGAAAGCTGAGTGCCAAAGAATTGATGCTTTTGAACTGTGGTGTTGGAGAGGACTCTTGAGAGTCCCTTGGACTGCAAGGAGATCCAGCCAGTCCATCCTAAAGGAGATCAGTCCTGGGTGTTCATTGGAAGGACTGATGTTGTAGCTGAAACTCCAGCACTTTGGCCACCTGATGTGAAGAGTTGACTCGTTTGAAAAGACCCTGATTCTGGGAAAGATTGAGGGCAGGAGGAGAAGGGGACGACAGAGGATGAGATGGTTGGATGGCATCACCAACTCAATGGACAGGAGTTTGGGTAAACTCTAGGAGCTGGTGATGGACAGGGAGGCCTGGTGTGCTGTGGTTCATGGGGTCACAAAGAGTCAGACACGACTGAGTGACTGAACTGAACTGATGCTTACTTATTAACAGTGATACCATAAGCATGTTAAACCTCTCTGAACCTCAGTTTGCTCATCTGTAAGATGGGAAAAGTTTCTGTTTTACAGCTTTCTTAAGGACATTAAATGAAATATTCTCTCTGGAACTTTATGTCCACAGCCTGGCATTTAAAAGCCTTGCATTTAATGCAATGGATAAGCATTCTCATTCATTATGGATGATTGCAAGAACCTGTGCATTATTCAGTATCTGGAAGCTGAGAATAATTTGAAAGGCTCACTGTCAGTTCAAATACCACAGTGGTTCTTAAAAAAACAGATGATAGTCTTATAAAGTAAAAAGTTATACTTTAAAACCATTCAGATATGTAAATTGTACAAATCTGTGAAAATACAGTAATAAATTCTAATAACAATAACTATAAGAAAAACAAAAGTAATGATAGTAGCTATAATTAATTGTAAGTTTATTTTGCTCACAGAGAAGATGATCTTATTTAATGTTTATTAAATAAGATAAACACTTGGATGTTTATTATTCACATTTTTTGGATGTGGAGGCATAGAGAGTAAATTAATTGCTCAAGATCATGTAACTAGTAAGTAGAATTCCCAGAGCTGGGAACTATTCTGTCTTAATCTAAAGTCCAAGATCTGATGTGACCAGTACCACTTTGGGTCCTAGGCCTATAGACCCTTGCCTTGCATCCTACACTTAAAAGGATCTCTTCTGACCCTCCTTTGGTGTGTCCTTTCCTTAGAGGCCAGAGCCTGAGGAGCCAGAGGTACATGCTCACCCAGAGCCTGTGACCTCTTCTATTCCACAACTTGGATTACTCCAGGCCTTGAAATTCTCTGCATTCAGAGTCCCCAGCCAGCTTCCCAAACTTTCTTAGACTGATACCCAGTATATCCTCCTGAGCGTGGGCCATCCATGGTGTGCATGCCCCAAGTGGGCTTGTGAGCTGGTGTGTATGCAAATGGACAGATGGGGCAGCTTGAGGTGCCGGCTGAAATTTAGGGTGATAAGAAGGAGGTAGTTTGAATGCAACCAGGGTACTGTTATGTTCTCCTGGGGGCTGGCTGTTGCATTCTGGCCTGCACATTTTAGGAGTTCAAGAATTCTAAATCTGAATCTGGTTTTTCAGATCATAGTGAAGGCATTTTTCTCGAGAGAGGAGATACAACAAATTATATTTGATAGTTTACTGTCTTGATTGATAACTTTTAGTTTTTGAGGATAGTTGCAAGAGCTAATTTAAAAGAAAGACACTTTCTGCTCATTCAGATATCTGGATTATTAGGAGGTCTGTCTGTGGTAATTACTTTTTCCTTGGATATGGGCCTTTTTTTCAGCTGTGCTGGGTCTTCCTTGCTATATGGGCTTTTCTCTGGTGGCAGTGAGTGGGGGTTACTGTCTAGCTGCAGTGCACAGGCTTCTCACTGTGGTGGCTCCTCTTGTTACAGAGCATGGGCAGTATGGGACACATGGACTTCAGTGATTGAGGCACATGGGCTCAGCAGTTGTAACTCCAAGGCTTTGGAGCGCAGGCTCAATAGTGGTGCACAGGGTTAGCTGCTGCTGCACGGCATGTGGGATCTTCAGGGATCAAACCCATGTCTTCTCAATCGGCAGGCAGATTCTTTACCACTGGGCTACCAGGGAAGCCCTGGGCTAATATTTTTTGGATTTTTCATAATTCTATTATGGATTGTATTTAGCACATTGTGATCGTATATCATAAAGACTCTACATTTTACTATGTTTCTCTGCAGAGTTTTTTTGTTTGCTCTTTTTCCATTTTGTTCTAGCAGACAGTTAAATGACCTGAACTCATGCTTTAAACCCAACTTCTTCTTTGTGGGTAGAATCTAAGTCTCAAATTAGTTTTTTAAACCTTAACTGAGCTGTGTGGAGTCTTCCAAGATAATGAGAATGGGCAGAATTTTTATATCAGATTTGGGGTTATCACTTTTCTGGTTCTTCTTTCTGAAATTTCTCTCCTTACTTTCCAGTTGCTATGGTTGCCCCGAAATCTCTCTCTTTAGTAAGCCAGTAGAATTGCAGGCTTCAGTCAGCACAGTGGTGAAAGGGACCTGCCCTTAAACTAAAGGCTTTAGAACTCAGGAAACTCATTTCTGTTGTCTTCTTTTAAGTGTCCACTCCTAGTCTCTGCCCCAGAATCTGCCTTCTTTTAGTCACATGTAAACATGACTAATGAGTTCTTTATTAGTTATTCTGTTGGATATGAATATCATTTATTTTAGATAGCCAAATAGAATTTCATTTTATTTAACATTTTCAGTATTATTATTTTTCAAGAGGAAAAATAATAATCAACGCTTGGCTTTTTGGGTTGATTTATTTTTTCCCTTGTGCTTATCTGCAAATTGATTATTTGGTCACCTACAAAATTATTTATCTTTGGACATTTGAACTATATATACATATATATATGTATATAACTGATAGTGAGTCAAAGTTATTGTCAATATGTACATTTAAAGAAAAAAATGTAATTTTCATGAAAGTAAGTATCTGTTTGTTGAAGGCCAGACTGCATTGCCTATTTTCCCATTGTGAACTATAGCAGTGTTTACATATTGGCCCTTGATGTTAATTCAGTCCCAGACCCTACTTGCCTTACTACTTTAATCCATTGAAAAATATAGTAGCAATATTATTAATATTTCCAGGTTATAGAACTTCTGTGCTCTAGTTTACCAGTTGTGTTTTAAGTTAAAGCATGTTCTATTTGAGCTAAGTAATTGGAGCAGAGTATACTAAAGACCAGTAACAGAAATTCAGTATCCAAGGATTTTGCTAACAAAACATAATCCAAAGAGAGAAAAATCTAAGAAAGATAATGTTTCATTTATATATGTTACTTTTAAATCTCTTAAGAAGGGTACTCATTTGAATAGCTGAACACTTGTAAAAAATCTGGATATTTTTCATTTCAAAGAGAGTTCATTTCAAAGAGAGGTTTCAAATGCAGATGATTCTTTATACCGAAATATACCGATACTGAATAATGAACGAAAGGGATTCAACTCTGGAGGCATTACTGCTGGTTTCTAATAAGCCCATAGGACAGTCCTTTGACTGAAGAAGCAATGGGAGGGAGCATTTACCTGTTATCCAAACAAAGTTACTATGTAGAGAGGGCCTTCTCTGCACTGGGGTTAGAGATGGTAAATGTTCCAGAGAATATGCTGAGATAAAGGGTTGTTATATATATATATATATGTATGTATATTAATATCACCATATGCCTCAGTTTGCTGTGCTTCCTATAACAAAAGTAATGATTCAGGGTGACTGAAACAGACATTTTGTAAATATGAGGTATTTTTTTTTTATTTGTCAGGACTACAATTTGTCTGATTTTTCTGCCCCCAAATATATTTTACTCATTAATACAAAATTCTATATGTATCAGTTTCTCTGTAATAGCAATGGTTAGAATATAAGATTCTCTGACAATAAATATCTTGACTAGTGGAACATATATGTTATGTTTGGTTCTTCTTTGATGATTCAGAAGATAACTCAATATCTCATTGTACTTTGGAGCCATTACAATTATGGACATCATTTTCTATTAATAGATTGACTCATATTAATTTTTCCAATACCCATTTGTTGAATCTAGAGGAGGAAAGGGCAACCTATTCCAATATTCTTGTCTGGAAAATTCCATGGACAGAGGAGGCTGGTAGGCTACAGCCCATCAAATCACAAAGAGTTGAATATGACTTGAGTATATACACACACACTTGAATGTTTTCAGCATGTAAAATACCATATTATACATATGGCTAGAAATAATGTTTAATAGTGTCATTTAATCAAATGATGTAAAATTAATAATTTATTACACTTTGCATAAGTTTTTGCATTTCCTAGATTATTTTGCTCCCATATTGCAGAGGACAACCCTGATGAATCTAAAGAATACATGAATTATTAACTGTCAGAAATCTGACAGAAGCTGAAACATATAGTTACCTAAAACTGGAAGCATAAGTTGCAGTTCTTTTTTTAAATCATAATTTTGTTTGTTTATTTTTAACAAGATGGAAAACGAAGGCAAAGATGAACGTTGAGCACTGTCCTCAAAGAGAAATTTGTTGCTGTCACATAAAAGTTGATATGTCCGATCTTGATGCTTTCATCTCTGATGGAAGGTTGATACTTTTGATTTCCCTCTTCTTAAACTGAGAAAGACTCCCCTCACTTCACCTATTTCTTTCTTTCGTCAATCATTATTTTAGCCCTTAATCTGTGAGTCAGAGACCTAGCAGGAAACATATGGAGTAATTTAAGTAAAAGGAACAAATGTGGCCAGGGCTTAAGGAAACCAGAAAGTTTTTACCTTTCTTTGACTGAAGAGGCAATGGGAGGGATCATTTACCTGTTACCCAGACAAAGTTACTATGTAGAGAGGGACTTCTGATAGGAGCTGGGATCTCCTGGACAGGGACACATCAAGCTGTCACAGCTTATCAGGGAGGAACCCTGGCAAGAAATTCCCTGGCTTCACTTTCTTCTTAATATTTTTGGTAGTTCCAATAGCCAAGTCCAATCAGCAGTCAGAGGCAAAGGAGCCTTCAAGGGCTTAGGGTAAGTAGATAGGTGTGGACATTGAATCTAAGGACACAGATGGAAAATATTCAGCATGCGCTGCATCATATCAAGTCAGTATCCCCACTGCTATCTTCTAGATGCAAGGATCCACGTTTCCCAGAATCCCCTGTGCCGTAGGGTTCTTAATTTTGGTCTGATGATAAAAAGCCACTTGTGGGAGGTTAGAAGGATGAGGAAAAATGAGAGACCTTTCTTTTTCCCTACACAGTGGTGCACACATGAGTGCCCAAACAAGCAGTTCCAAGCAGCTTCTAGGAAATACCTTGAGAACCATCGACTTCATCGTGAAGACTGTAATAGCTGGTGGGAACATTTCAGAAATTTTGGAGATTCATAGCCACATTCCAACAAAAGGGCCATCAGTTGAGCTCATTGGTGGCAGCTTTCCTATGCCTTTGTTCTCTCAACACTTTCAATGGCTATATATGGCTCTATTTCCAAATTTAGAAGATGTGAAATGGTTACAGTTTTTCTGACTGTTTTCCAATTGATACATAGAACATTTCCTGTCTGCTGAAGTGCTTGAAATGTTCATCTTATTTGAAGAGAAAATATTGGGATAAATGATCAGCTTGACACTGATACGAGACCACAATGGGGAACCCTAAGGATGATGAGACAACAGGAGGCTCTGGGAGTGTGTTAAGGTGAAGGAAAATGGAGTCATGCTGTGCTGCAGAGTTCCCTGGGATAGCTATGAAGAAGAATTCCGTTGTAACCATGGAGTTGGATGGCACTGTCAAATACCTAATAGATATGGGCCAGTTTTGGTTTTGTAAACAGTAGTCAGCTGATTCAAGTATATTGTTATTATGATTTCAAGGCTATTAACCTCTTAGGAAAGTGATATATACCCCTTTTGCACACAATGTAGTTCATGGAGTTGCTCTCTGAACAGCTTCAATCACAGCTTAACCCAGTGGTTTTTTACTTCCGTTGCATATTAGAATTATCTAGGAAGTTTTTGAAAAAACCATACCAATTCCTTTGAATAACTCCATATCAGTTAAATAGAATCTCTAGGCATCAATGATTTTTTTTTTGGAGCCTCACAGGTGATTATAATGGACAATCATTGAGACGTGGTTCTGAAGCCTTGCTACTCAAACTCTGATACCCTGATCACAGGATGGGCAGCCATCCATCTATCCACCCATCTGCCTTGATAGAAGCATGGGTAGCACTACCCCAAGTCTTTTGAATCAGAAGCTGTGTTTTAAGAAGATCCCCAGGTGACTTGTGTGCACTGTTAAAGACTGAGAAGCACTAGTTTGGCCATCCTAAGTAGGCAGAATTTACCATTGTTCCATTATATGATCCCATTAGCACCTGTCTTCTTTCAAAAAGCTTTGTTGAGGTATAATTGTGCAGTTTGATGAACTTTCCACTGTGGGACCATGAGCATAATCAAGACAATGAACATATCCATCATCACCAGAAGATTCCTTCTGCCCTTTTCTTTCACTTTTTTTCACACTCCTCTCCTCAGCACTTCCCCCAAGCCTTATCCCCATGCAACCATTGATCAGCTTTCTGTCACTAGGATTAATGCATTATATACATGCAATGATATAATACATGCTTTGTTAATCCTCCATGGGGTCGCTAAGAGTTGGGCACGACTGAGCGACTTTACTTTCACTTTTCACTTTCATGAATTGGAGAAGGAAATGGCAACCCACTCCAGTGTTCTTGCCTGGAGAATCCGAGGGCTGGTGGAGCCTGATGGGCTGCCGTCTATGGGATCGCACAGAGTCGGACACGACTGAAGTGACTTAGCAGCAGCAGCAGCAGCAGCATTCTACTGCATGATGTAATACAATGTTTTTTATTCATCTGTTGATGGACACTTGGGTTGTTTCTAGTTTTGGCTTTTACAGAAGAAGTTGCTATGAACTTTCATCTACAAATCTTTTATGGATATATATTTTCATTTTTTTCTTGGATAAATACATAAAAGTATAGAACGGACTTTTGGACTCTGAGGGAGAGGGAGAGGGTGGGATGATTTGGGAGAATGGCTTTGAAACATGTATACTATCATGTAAGAAACGAAGTGCCAGTCTATGTTCGATACAGGATACAGGATGCTTGGGGCTGGTGCACGGGGATGATCCAGAGAGATCATATGGGGTGGGAGGTGGGAGGGGGATTCAGAATTGGGAGATTGTATACACCCGTGGTGGATTCATGTCAATGTATGGCAAAACCAATACAGTATTGTAAAGTAAAATAAAGTAAAAATAAAATATTATAAATAAAAAAATAAAAACTGAAAAAAAAGTATAAAGACTAGATTTTACAGTAGATGTGTGTTTAACTTTTCATAGAAATCTTTTTCATAACAATCCTCTAAGGTAGGTGTTATTGTTGATCTCATTTTTCAGTTGACAAAAAATGGCCCGGAGAGGTTGATTACATTGTCTATTGTGAGATATTTCCTAATCTTTATAGTGATAACTCAGTGATGACAAAATTTTCACAGTTCTTGGATATTTAATTATAGCCATTATTACAGTTTGGGGAGCACTCCTTGCTTCTAGGCTAAATATGACTCAAACCTTTTGGTACAGGGAGGGTCCTTACATATCCAGAAAACTCCTTTTCCTTCTGGCCATCATATATTATGAATTAGCAGATGATGTTGATTGAAGTCAAATCCCATGATTGCTATTGAGAAATCTACTGGTAGACAAATTGCCATACTTTTTAGAAGATCTCTGAATCAGTCAGCATTACTGTGTAATAAACCTGAATGCGAAAATCTAAGAGCTTTCATTAATTTTCACATGTCTGTGAATTGGCTGGGAGCCATAGGATCAAGGCTGAACTTGGCTGGGTAACTTTGAAGCTGTAGGTGTGACTGAGCTTGGCTTTTCATTGTGTGTTGGGCTCAGGTTAGCTCCATTTGTCTTTATTTGAAGGCCCAAATATTAATTATCAATGCAATTATTCTTTACGAGCCCAGCCTGTAAGTTAAACTTACTAAAGTCAAATTGCAAAGGATCTGAATAAAACTAATAGAATGGAAGAATGGAAATTGCACAAGTAGGAGTACAGTGGACAGAACACAAAAATTTCACAGAGTTTTTTCTTACAAGTAGGATACCTTTAGCAGACTCTACAGTTATTTCTCTCCGTCAAATCTGTGAAGAGGCTGATATGTTTGCTTAAGGACTCTTGGATAAATTAAGGATCAAATAAATTCCATTTCAGTTCACTTCAGTCGCTCAATCGTGTCCGATACTACATGACCCTGTGAACTGCAGTACACCAGGCGTCCATGTCTAACACCAACTCCTGGAGTTTACTCAAATTCACGTCCATTGCGTCGGTGATGCCATCCAACCATCTCATCCTCTGTCATCCCCTTCTTCTCCTGCCATCAATCTTTCCCAGCATCAGGGTCTTTTCGAATGAGTCACTTCTTCACATCAGGTGGCCAAAGTGTTGGAGTTTCAGCTTCAACATCAGTCTTCCAATGAATATTCAGGACTGATTTCCTTTACGATGGACTGACTGGATCTCCATGCAGTCCAAGGGATTCTCAAGAGTCTTCTCCAACACCACAGTTCAAAAGCATCAATTTTTTGGTGCTCAGCTTTCTTTATAGTCCAACTGTCACATCCATACATGACTACTGGAAACACCAAGTTTTGACTAGACAGACCTTTGTTGGCAAAGTAATGTCTCTACTTTTTAATGTGCTGTCTAGGTTGGTCATAACTTTTCTTCCAAGGAGCAAGCATCTTTTAATTTCATGGCTTCAGTAACCATCTGCAGTGATTTTGGAGCCCCCCCCCCCCCAAAATAAAGTCTCTTACTGTTTCCATTGTTTTCCCATCTATTTGCCATGAAGTGATGGGACCAGATGCCATGATCTTCGCTTTCTGAATGTTGAGTTTTAAGCCAGCTTTTTCACTCTCCTCTTTGACTTTCATCAAGTGGCTCTTAGTTCTTCTTCACTTTCTGCCATAAGGGTGGTGTCATCTGCATATCTGAGGTTATTGATATTTCTCCCAGCAGTCTTGATTTCAGCTTGTGCTTCATCCAGTCCAGCATTTCTCATGATGTACTCTGCATATAAGTTAAATAAGCAAGGTAACAATATACAGCCTTGACGTACTCCTTTCCTGATTTGGAACCAGTCTGTTGTTCCATGTCCAGTTCTAACTGTTGCTTCTTGACCTGCATACATATTTCTTAGGAGGTAGGTCAGGTAGTCTGGTATTCCCATCTCTTCAAGAATTTTCTACAGTTTGTTGTGATCCACATAGTCAAAGGCTTTGACATAGTCAATAAAGCAGAAGTGGATATTTTTCTGGAACTCTCTTGCTTTTTTGATGATCCAACAGATGTTGGCAATTTGATCTATGGTTCCTCTGCCTTTTCTAAAACCAGCTTGAACATCTGGAAGTTCATGGTTCAGGTACTGTTGAACCCTGGCTTGAGAATTTTGAGCATTACTTTGCTAGCGTGTGAGATGAGTGCAATTGTGCGGTAGTTAGAGCATTCTTTGGCATTGCCTTTCTTTGGAATTGGATTGAAAACTGACCTTTTCCAGTCCTGTGGCCACTGCTGAGTTTTCCAAATTTGCTGGCATATTGAGTGCAGCACTTTCACAGCATCATCTTTTAGGATTTGAAATAGCTCAACTGGAATTCAGTCACCTCCACTAGCTTTGTTCGTAGTGATGTTTCCTAAGGCCCATTTGACTTCACATTCCAGGATGTCTGGATTTAGGTGTGTAATCATACCATAGTGATTATCTGGGTCATGAAGATCTTTTTTTGTACAGTTCTTCTGTGTATTCTTGCTACCTCTTCTTATCTTTTGCTTCTGTTAGGTCCATACCATTTCTGTCCTTTATTGTGCCCATCTTTATATGAAAATTTCCCTTGGTATCTCTATTTTTCTTGAAGAGATCTCTAGTCTTTCCCATTCTATTGTTTTCTTTTATTTCTTTGCATTGATCACTGAGGAAGGCTTTCTTATCTCTCCTTGCTATTCTTTGGAACTCTGCATTCAAATGGGTATATCTTTCCTTTTCTCCTTTGCCTTTTGCTTCTCTTTTTTCTCAGCTATTTGTAAGGCCTCCTCAGACCATTTAACACACCAGATCTCACCTAGAGTACTGCATTCCACTCTGGTCCTTGAGGAAAGCCTAAAAATGACCTTGATAATTTATAGAGAACTCTCAAAGTGATAAACTCTAGTCTGCCCTTTCACTTAAAGTTTGATTGTTAACAGACTGATGATTTAGCAGTATGAATAAGTTTAGCATACTGGATTAGAATGAATTTTCTGGCATAATGTTCAAGGCACTGATTCAACTGGCTTTGCATGAGATCATCAAGTTCGTGTTAACAGAGTGCAAAATGAATGAATGACTGGCAGATAAGAGCATTATATGATTTTAAAATAATAACATTCTTAGTCTGAGATAATCCATTAGCTACAAATGCCCTAAATGTTCTTAGACTAAATCAGCCTTTGACTGAAATAACATTTCACCTTTTCCTCTGTAATTAGTGTTTGTGTATCTATTTGGGAGCAGATAAACATTTTCTCACTCATGTTATCTAAACACAAAATGAAAATAAGGACATAATTAGTATAAATATTCAGTTCTTGGTAGGGTGTCACAGTCTAAATTAGAATTAATTAATTCTAATGTCAGAAATTCATTGTCCTTATAAGACAGGTGAGCTAAAAACACTTGGCTTGCAGATAATGGTACCACACCATCACCACTATTGGAACTAATTTGATGTGGCATCATGCAGATGAAACATGGATATGGTTTCCTAGGAAGAAATGCTTTTGGAGATAGGCAAAACATTGGCAGATGATCTCTATCTGCTAGCAGTGGAACGGGTGATAATCTGGCCAAGAACATCGACATCTCTTGAATTTTTTGTAAACATAGAGGTGCTCTTCATTGACAGGTGAAAAAATGAGTCATTTCAATTTTATATGTTGGTGTAATATTCAGCTTACCATTTCATTCTTATTAATATCTCAGTACTAGTTGGGGTGCAGCATTCATAGAAGATGGAGTTTTTTAAAAATGATTTTATTCATTCATTTATTTTTGGCTGTTCTGGGTCTTCATTGCTGTGCAGACTTTTCTCTAGTTGTGGCGAGTGGGGGCTACTCTTCATTGCTGTGCGAGGGCTTCTCATTGTGGTGGCTTCTCTTGTTGCAGAGCATGAGCTCTAGGTATGCGGGCTTCAGTTGCGGCACATGGCCTTAGTAGTTATGGTTCCTCTAGAGCACAGGCTCAGTAGTTGTGGTGCAGGGGCTTAGTTACTCCACAGCATGTGGCATCTTCCAGGACCAAGGGTTGAACCCGTGTCTCCTGCATTGGCAGGCAGATTCTTTACCACTGAGCCAGCAGGGAAGTCAGGAGCTGGTGTTTTAATTAAGCTTATATTGAGGACTCCCATGATATTTCAATGGTAAAGCAATGTAAGACACAACCAATCTTCCAAATTCAAGTTCATGCCCATAAACTAATGTTGCTTTAACTTTTGTCTATGACATACTATGTTTGCATTAGAGAAAGTTATTTTTCCCTGTTATCACTGGTTCTCTAACTTGAATGATAATAAGTATATTTGGGGCTGTTTCTTAAAACTTTAGATTCCTAGGACCTACCGAAGAGTTTCTGATTCAATATACCTTGAAAGAAATGGAAAATCAGCATTTAAAATAAATCCCTCATGGATTTTGAAGGTGGTCGTGAGCTCATGCTTTGATGTAGACACCATTAGACCTTTGTGATAAGGAGCAGAGCCGTCTCATAGAGATAGAGGATGACTTGTCTTATCATCTTGGTGTCTAGACGTATCCTGCCTGACCTCTTCTGCTCTATTACACAAGACTTGAAGTGGAAATGCCTTAAGGTAAACATAGATTTAAAAACAACATAAACAAGCAAACATTATGAAGCAAGAAAGATTTAAAAACAATTTGAATAAGTAGTCAAGATTGAGAGAAAATAGTGTAAATAAGAAGGTATAAAATCTTGATTATTTGTTGTAACTAAGCTAATAACAACTTGGTTCAAATTCTCTGGGCAGCCAAAACAATAAGAAGGTATAGTTAGTTCTCCAGTCAGTTTTCTGTTCCCAAAATGAGGAACAAATACCCCTGATTTAGCAGAATTTGTCCTGGCATAGAAAAACACTGAGTGCTGGAGCAGGCCATGTCCTCAGTGGCTTTCTTCATTGACAGGAAGGGGTGACCTATTCCCCAATTCCTCCGTTGTTTCCCTTCTCACGAAAGATGAGGTATACTATAATCTAGGTGCAGAAGGTATCTATCTGGCCCCAGATTCCTAGATCTTCTTCTGTTTATTTCCTTTAAAAGCTGAAGATTGGCATGAAAAGTATTTTCCCCTAACTCTCACACCTTTCTTCACTCAACCCTTCATTGATAATATTTATAGCAATCTTGTCTCTTGCAGCAGAATCATGTTCTTCCATCAAGCAGAGTCCTGCACAAGTGCTACCTTCTCTTGGAGACCTTTAGTCACATGATGGTTACTCCCTCTGTTATCCAACTTTATCTAAGGGGGACTGCAGAATATAGAGTTTTTACAGTTGAAAACATGATAGGAACCAGAATCATACCATCTTTCCCATCATTTTCAGATCCCACTCAGCTTTTAGGTCTTGACAGGGAGGAATAGGACTGACATAGGCTCCTGACTATTTCTTGCTACTGAATTTAGTAGGATGAGAAAAAATCTTGAAAGCTGATTTTTAGATTTTGTCTGGAAGCCTGCTTGCATCTTAAAATCATTGCTACACTTATGTGGAGGTGAAATCTAGATGATGAAATTTAAAAGGCAAAAACAAAGATTTTCAAGTAATATGTAGTTTAGATTTTAAATTACACCATTACCAATTCATTCCTTTGTGTTTAAAACTTCCAACTTTGGTTGTATCATAAAATATACAGGATGATTCTGTATGAGCACATTCATCAGCATCACTTTGTAGCAGAAGGACCAGGATTAATTGAGAATGCTGAGATGCTAGGAGCAGAAATCACTTACAGAAGGAATATAGGTGTACAAGGGAAGCAAGGATTAAAGATATTTATCTATATCATAATTTTATCATGATCTTAGGGCTAAGATCGTGGCATCTGGTCCTATTACTTCATGGCAATAGATGGGGAAACAGTGGAAACAGTGGCTGACTTTATTCTTTTGGGCTCCAAAATCACTGAAGATGGTGACTGTAGCCATGAAATTAAAAGACACTTACTCCTTGGAAGGAAAGTTATGACCAACCTAGACAGCATATTAAAAAACAGAGACATTACTTTGCCAACAAAGGTCCATCTAGTCAAGGCTATTGACTAGACTGTTTTTCTAGTAGTCATGTATGGATGTGAGAGTTGGACTATAAAGAAAGCTGAGTGACAAAGAATTGATGGTTTTGAACTGTGGTGTTGAAGAAGCCTCTTAAAGTCCCTTGGACTGCAAGGAGATCCAACCAGTCCATCCTAAAGGAGACCAGTCCTGGGTGTTCATTGGAAGGACTCATGTTGAAGCTGAAACTCCAATACTTTGGCCACCAGATGCAAAGAGCTGACTCATTTGAAATGACCCTGATGCTGGGAGGGATTGGGGGCGGGAAGAGAAGGGGATGACAGAGGATGAGATGGTTGGATGGCATCACTGACTCAATGGACATGGGTTTGGGTGAACTCTGGGGGTTGGTGATGGACAGAGAGGCCTGGCATGCTGCGGTTCATGGGATCTCAAAGAGTTGGACACGACTGAGTAACTGAACTGAACTGATTCTTGCCTATCATACTAGGGTAGAATGAAATAGTCCATTTTCTTTGGGAGGTGCCATGTCATCTGCTCGAAAAAGATGTAATCTAAAAAGAAAGGAAACCCTTTAATGTTAGGGATGCTTTTTCACTAAAATTGGCACATGTAGCACTGATATATTTATAATATAAGGGGCCAGAGGAGATCATAATTAGCAACTGAAGCCATGAATAGGAGAGTGCAGGACTGTAGGTCACAGCAGATGCCATTGAGAGCCTTGAATGAATTTTTCCCCAGACACTGCTTATATTGTTTGTAAATTGTTGTTTTGGTGGCTAAGTTGTGTCTGACTCCATGATCCTATGGACTGTAACCCACCAGGCTCCTCTGTCCATGGGATTTCCCAGGCAAGAATACTGGAATAGGTTGCCATTTCCTTCTCCAGGGGATCTTTCCTACTGGGGGATCGAACTCACATCTGCATTAGCAGGCAGATTCTTTACCACTGAGCCACCTGGAAAGCCTATATTATTTATGGGTAGTGAGACTTGATTCCACTGGGAGAAGTCACAGATCTGGAGAGGATTTTATCCAGAACATTAGGGATGGGACATTGTTAGCCTTCTAGTCACTGGTTCCTATTTAATATGGCAGAGTTTGTGTTAATAACTCCTAATGACCTGATGTCTAATAATATGGTAAAATCTGGGCAAATTGTGTTACTACATTTGAAAATGGACAGTCAAATGGCCTCTTTGTTTTACAAAGTACATCTCAAAAGTACAGTAAGGTGTAATTGTCATTGCACATGAAAATAAGCCAAGCTTTCCCAAGATTAATCTGAGGGAATGGTCTTAAATGTAAAAGGAAACTGTCCAGTGAAGTGACTACTCTTGAGAGCATTTCAGTTACACATTATAAAAGAAAATTACATTAGCTCTTCATGAAAGGGAAATGGGAGAAACTAATTTTCTTTTCTTATTTTTTTTTTAACATTCCCCAGTGGTATATTTTTAGAAGCTATTTTGAAAGTAGAGTTTTTGCTTAACACAAACATCTTCCAAACTTATTTGTAGGCTAAAGCCCAATTTTTCTGTATGAATTAAAAAATGTATTTAATTCAAAACATTATTATTGTCAAATAAAAATAGGACATTCTTATTTAAATCTTCATATATTTAAAAAATTATAATATCATTTATAAATTGTCTAAGTAGAAGTTATATACAAATTATATAAGTAGAAATTAGGTTCTTAAGTCCCTTATCAGACATGATGGAACCCACAATGTAGCCCAAACAAATCAACCCTTATTACTCTGCTGCATGTCCTTGGATCTCTGTATTACCCAGAGCCTAGGATTTGAAAATCCTAATTCCCTGCAGATTCCCTGGGCTGAAGGTTTATTACTCTGTGGCCTTCTAATCCTTACTAGGATAATGTTCTTGCAGAGAATAAAGGGCCATAGCAATGGGAGGCAACTTTAAGAGAAGAGAAAGAGGGACCATTAGTGGTAGATTCTGAGGTCAGACTGGGTAAGGGTTTTATTATCATTGAAGTAGGATCACTGTGGGTAATTCATAGCTCTTAAGACTCTTAGGTAGGGACTACCTGTCTCTCATTTTTGAGTGTTATCTTTGAGTAGGGAAAAAAATCAGTAAATGAGTACATAAAAGCTATAGAACATTGGAGGTGGGGGTTTCTTAAAGGTTATTTGCACAACTGTGTTGTATAGATGTGGCAACACAGTCAGAAAAGTTGGTCAGGTGCTCAGGCTTGCACAGTCAGAGGCAGGTCTGGGGTTGGATTAGAATCCAGGATTCCTAAATCCTGTTTGAATTTTTCCCTTTCTTTTCTCTATATACTGTGTCTCCAGAGCTGTGGTTCTCAAGCAGGGGCAATGTTGCTTCCTGGGTATACCCTTTGGCAGTATCTGGAGATGTTTTTGTTTGTCATAAGTGGGTGTGTGTTGGCAGGGGGAGGGTTGCCACTGGCACCTACTGGGTAGAAGCCAGGAATGTTGTTGGAAATTGTACAATACACAGACAGTCCCTACAACAATGAATGACCTAAACTAAAATGTCAACATTCAGAAAACTAAGATCATGGCATCTGGTCCCATCACCTCATGGCAAATAGATGGGGAAATAATGGAAACAGTGAGAGACTTTATTTTCTTGGGTTCCAAAATCACTGCAGATGGTGTCTGCAGCCATGAAATTAAAAGACGCTTACTCCTTTTAAGGAAAGTTATGACCAACCTAGATAGCATATTAAAGAGCAGAGACATCATTTTGTCAACAAAAGTCTGTCTAGTCAGGGCTATGGTTTTTCCAGTAGTCATGTACAGATGTGAGAGTTGGACTATAAAGAAAGCTGAGCACCAAAGAATTGATGCTTTTGAACTGTGGTGTTGGGGAAGACTCTTGAGAGTCCCTTGGACTGCAAGGAGATCCAATCAGTCCATCATAAAGGAAATTAGTCCTTGGTGTTCTTTGGAAGGATTGGTGTTGAAGCTGAAACTCCAATACTTTGGCCACCTGATGCAAAGAGCTGACTCACTGAAAAGACCCTGATGTTGGGAAAGATTGAAGGCAGGAGGAGAAGGGGATGACAGAGGATGAGATGGTTAGATGGCATCACCAACTCAATGGACATGAGTTTGGGTAAACTCCGGGAGTTGGTGATGGTCAGGGAGGCCTGGCGTGCTGTGGTTCATGGGGTTGCAAAGAGTCGGACACGACTGAGAAACTGAACTGAAAATGTCAATAGTGCTGAGGTGAGGAAGCCTGCTTTAATAGCAAATCTTGCATTAAGCAAACAGAGTGTGAAATCTAAAACTAGATTTAAAAATAAGCAAATGCTTTATAAAGGATTTACCAAAGGTTTTATTAATTGATCATATACTCTAATGTGAGAATCTTAAATAAGGCTTAATCAACAACAAAGTCAGAGACATACAAGTACTTTAAATAATCCTGACTCTTACATGAACAACACATGAACACAAGTGAGAAATAAACACGATAATAATGTTATTTCTATACATTCTATAGGGAATAGTTTGATTTCACAGGTTATTCTTCATTATTAGAGTCTTGCAACAACCAAGCCAAGTAGGAATGGGAAGCGTTCCTATAAATATGAAAACTAAAGCTCAGAGAGCTCAAAATTTGCCCCCCTCATACATCATGAGTATTCAAACCCAGGAGTTTTGTCTCCAACAACAGTGTTCTCTCTAAATTTCTATGTTGTCTATATAATATATAGGTATCTATATATATTTTTAAAAAATTTGTATTCTAGAACATGAAAGTTCTTAACATCTTACATGTTTTGGAAGTATGTGGAGAGAGAACTAGTCTTATTTTTCTCTGGAAACCAGAAATGAAAATAGTAATAATATTTTATAGGAACATCTCTCCCTAAAAGTGGATTAATTTAAAAATCACAACTTGTCTAAAGCCTCTCTTCTTAGGATCCTTAGACCTGTGTTATGATAAGGTGGAGAAAGTCATGACCAGAATGCATTGAAGGGTCCAGATAAATGTCACACCTGATGCTTTCAGCTAATTTTTCATGCACTTTTTACATGATTCCTTTGCTCACTGACTTCAGCAGACTTATGGGGATGAGTTAAAGCTGACAGGACTTTATTATGATCTCTTGGAATCAAAAGACCATGATCAGCAAGAATGTCAACTCTGTGTATAGGAATGCAAGGGATTTCTGTGTGTTGATTTTATATCCAGCAACTTTACTGTATTCATTGATTAGCTCTAGTAATTTTCTGGTGGAGTCTTTAGGGTTTTCTATGTAGAGGATCATGTCATCTGCAAACAGTGAGAGTTTTACTTCTTCTTTTCTAATCTGGATTCCTTTAATTTC
Organism: Oryx dammah; assembly: GCF_014754425.2. Taxonomy (NCBI): domain Eukaryota; kingdom Metazoa; phylum Chordata; class Mammalia; order Artiodactyla; family Bovidae; genus Oryx; species Oryx dammah. The sequence continues at coordinate 46,991,421 of NW_024070185.1, read as the reverse complement.
TTTTTCTGCTCTGATTGCTGTAGCCAAAACTTCCAGAACTATGTTGAATAGTAGTGGTGAGAGTGGGCACCCTGTCTTGTTCCTGACTTTAAGGGAAATGCTTTCAATTTTTCACCATTGAGGATGTTTGCTGTGGGTTTATCATATATAGCTTTTATTATGTTGAGGTATGTTCCTTCTATTCCTGCTTTCTGGGGGGTTTTTATTATAAAGAAATAAAAGACCTGTATATAGAAAACTATAAAACACTGGTGAAAGAAATCAAAGAGAATATTAATTGATGGAGAAATATACTGTGTTCATGGATCAGAAGAATCAATATAGTGAAAATGAGTATACTACCCAAAGTAATCTATAGATTCAATGCAATCCCCATCAAGCTACCAATGGTATTTTTCACAGAGCTAGAACAAATAATTTCACAATTTGTATAGAAATACAAAAAACCTCGAATAGCCAAAGCCATCTTGAGAAAGAAGAATGGAACTGGAGAAATCAACTTGCCTGACTTCAGGCTCTACTACAAAGCCACAGTCATCAAGACAGTATGATACTGGCACAAAGACAGAAATATAGATCAATGGAACAAAATAGAAAGCCCAGAGATAAATCCATGCACCTATGGACACCTTATCTTTGACAAAGGAGGCAAGAATATACAATGGAGAAAAGACAGTCTCTTTAACAAGTGGTGCTGGGAAAACTGGTCAACCACTTGTAAAAGAATGAAACTAGAACACTTTCTAACACCATACACAAAAATAAACTCAAAATGGATTAAAGATCTAAATGTAAGACCAGAAACTATTAAACTCCTAGAGGAAAACAGGCAAAATACTCTCTGACATAAACCACAGCAGGATCCTCTATGACCCACCTCCCAGAATATTGGAAATAAAAGCAAAAATAAACAAATGGGACCTAATTAAAATTTAAAGCTTCTTCACAACAAAGGAAACTATAAGCAAGGTGAAAAGAGGCCTTCAGAATGGGAAAAAATAATAGCAAATGAAGCAACAGACAAAAAATTAATTTAAAAAACATACAAACAACTCCTGCAGCTCAATTCCAGAAAAATAAACAACCCAATCAAAAAGCGGGCCAAAGAACTAAACAGACATTTCTCCAAAGAGGACATACAGTTGGCTAACAAACACATGAAAAGATGCTCAACATCACTCATTATCAGAGAAATGCAAATCAAAACCACAATGAGGTACCATTTCACACTAGTCAGAATGGCTGCAATCCAAAAGTCTACAAGCAATAAATGCTGGAGAGGGAGTGGAGAAACGGGAACCCTCTTACACTGTTGGTGGGAATGCAAACTAGCACAGCCACTGTGGAGAACAGTGTGGAGATTCCTTAAAAAACTGGAAATAGAACTGCTTTATGACCCAGCAATCCCACTGCTGGGCATACACACTGAGGAATCCAGAAATGAAAGAGACATGTGTACCCCAATGTTCATCACAGCACTGTTTATAATAGCCGGGACATGGAAGCAACCTAGATGTCCATCAGCAGATGAATGGATAAGAAAGCTGTGGTACATATACACAATGGAGTATTACTCAGCCATTAAAAAGAATCCATTTGAATCAGTTCTAATCAGGTGGATGAAACTGGAGCCTATTATACAGAGTGAAGTAAGTCAGGAAGAAAAACACCAATATAGTATACTAATGCATATGTATGGAATTTAGAAAGATGGTAATGATAACTTTGTATGCGAGACAGCAAAAGAGACACAGATGTATAGAACAGTCTTTTGGACTCTGTGGGAGAGGGCAAGAGTGGGATGATTTGGGAGAATGGCATTGAAACATGTATATATTATCATATGTGAATTGAATCACCAGTTCATGTTCAGTGTATGATACAGGATGCTCAGGGCTGGTGCACTGGGATGACCCAGAGGGATGGTATGGGGAGGGAGGAGGGAGGGGGGTTCAGGATGGGGAACACATGTACACCTGTGGCAGATTCATGTCAATGTATGGCAAAACCAATACAATATTTTAAAGTAATTAGCCTTCAATTAAAATTAATAAATTTATACTAAAAATAAAGAGAATGTCAACTCTGATACTTTGGAAAACATCTTTATTTTCAATTTCTAAGTGTGAGTTTCTATCCTTTCTGAAAAAATGTAAAAGGAACAGCATCTCCAAGTGAATATTCAGTTATATTCAGTGACATTTGATGCTAATAAGGTATTTCTGGTGGATTCTATATTTTGCTGTACTGCTTTAAACTAGCAAGGAAATCATTTCTTCTATTTCAAAGAGTTGATAAGAACTTCTTTAATTTTGAACATTTTAATACAGGCATTTTTACAACATGTAAACCCTGGTTTATACACTAAGAGCAAAACTGAAATAAAATGATTTTTGTGGGAATTTATTTTACACTTGATCCTAGCCAGAATGTGGAGAAGTTATGGGCTGCTGCTGCTGCTGCTAAGTCGCTGCAGTTGTGTCCGACTCTGTGTGACCCCATAGACGGCAGCCCACCAGGCTCCGCCGTCCCTGGGATTCTCCAGGCAAGAACACTGGAGTGGATTGCCATTTCCTTCTCCAGAAGTTATTGGAATCTATTTTAATACTGTTTCATTTGGTTTCCTTGATGGGGGAGCCTGATGAGCTGCCGTCTATGGGGTTGCACAGAGTCGGACACGACTGAAGCGACTTAGCAGCAGCAGCAGCAGCAGCCCAAATCTAAGTGTCTTTTCTGTAGGCTATTTCTCTTTGGCCTCCAAGGTAAGACAATTCATTCTCATGCTTTTCCCCTATCGTTTTAATCTGTTAACTTCTCCTGTGGCAGAATGAAGGCATTTTTATTCTCTGCTTTCACTTCCTCTCAACTCTGTTTCCATTTTTTTACCCAACAAATAAGGTGAAAGAAATTTCTTCTTTGAAAGTAACATTTTCCTGGATGTTCTAGGGAAGATGATATTCATTAATACCTGACTGATCCTTGGCATCCCATGGCTCAGAGACAGGAAGGAGGCTTGGTTTGGATTAGGTGTCATAGAATATTTTGAGCTTTATACATCACCTCATGCATGTGTTTACTCTTAGGAAGCTTGCCTGTGGAACGGTACTGCAGCAAAAGGGTCTGGGAGTTGAGAAAGGAAGGGTTTGAGCAGCCATCCCTGGGAGCCCCATGGGAAGGTATCATAAAGCAGGACAGAACTGTTAGAAGTGCATGAAAATGCTCAAACTATTTCAGGATATTGTCCTGGGAGGCCTCTGTCCACAGCAGCAAATTCAGCTGCCAATATTCCATGTATTCATAACTTCACATATTCTTAATTAATTCACTTAGGCATTGGTTAAATCAAACATTTATTATTGATTATACACAGTTCCCAGCACCACAGTCTCAGGAAATTAGCTGCCCAGTGTTCTCAGGAAAGAGTCCCTTTGTACATGAATATGCCATGATACGAATTCTTCAAGAGTAGAAGGGTAGGGCTATGTTGTTATTACTTTTAGCACTTGTGAAAAGTACTTGAACTGGGATGTGCTAGGGCTGCCTGTTTGGGGAAGCATACTCACAAATACATGCATACATGCACAATCCATAGAAACTAATGGAAACATGATTTACTTGGTGGATATTGCTATACAAAGACATAGATGTTATGACCCTGAAATCCTGAGGCTGACTTTACAGTTAAGCATAAAATTAATTTTCATCATTTTAGAGTTATGATTTTGCATTGAAATATGCTGCAAAAAAAAAACAAACAAACAAAAAAAAAGAAATATGCTGCAAAGGCAGGAACAGTCAGAATCTAAGAGTCAACAAGTTGGGAAAAAGAGATATATTTGAAAAGTCCAGAGATAGGCTAAGTCAGTGGATATTTAAGGACCAAGGGTAATATTTTATGGAATTAGCATTTTTACAAGCTATTCCAAAAATGCTATATTGATAATATTTTTGCTTCTGCATGTTATGGATAAAAGTAGAGAGAGAGATATAAAGCAGTAAAAAGCATGTGTCCATATTCTCCCAATCCTCTATCCTACTGAAGAAATAAATATCAATCTTTTCTTCTGCAAGAGTGACTACTTTATCATAACATAAATAAAACAGATCAGAAAGAATTAATACCTGGGAGAAGTAACTAAATAAATAAATGGAAAAGAACTTGAGAGAGATTTGTTTTTGTGTTTTGTGGACTGTGATACTAGATCTGGGCAGTTCAGTGTTGGAGAGATAGACGGTGCTGTGGTGTTTATAGCTTCAGATCATTCCAACAGATCCATCTTTGTATTTATTGAGAATGTGGCTTGCAGGGTGGGACAATGAAACTCCAAATTTATCACAGCAAGGCTCAACAGGGGAAAAATACATGTGTAAGAACCATCAGGAGAAGTCCATTTAGCAAGAGGAAGCTAATTGCTTCATTTTTATTCCATGGCAAAATCAAAACCAGGTGGCTGGCAGGCAGCCCGCATGTGAAGATGTTTCTGAGTTTCTCAGTCATGGGTCGTGGATGCTGTCAGATGAAGTTGGAAGGCTGAAACAGCCATCTGGTGGCTGGTCATATTGTTGAACTCAGTGGCCCTGGCTCCATCATGGAGCTTTCTAGCTTAATCACCTCCTGGTGGGCTGCATATCCTTTATTAAGAATCAGCAGAGCTGCAAATGCTGGCCAGACAAAGCCACACACACCTAATTAACCACTTTAAGGTTGATTGATACTCCATTTTTTATAAAAGTAGAACTCAGTAAGCAGTGTTTCTTAGACTTTATAATGAATGAGGTTCGCCTGGGGTAAGGGGGTGGTTTAAAACACAGAATTCTGAGTCTTCCCCAGAGTTGCTGATCTGGTAGGTATGAAGTAGGTCCTGAGGAACTGCATTTCTATCAGGTTCCCTGGTGATGCCCTTTCTCTGGTTCACCATCATGACAGGAGCCATTTGTTATGTTGCTGCTGCTGCTAAGTCACTTCAGTCGTGTCCGGTTCTGTGCAACCCCATGGATGGCAGCCCACCAGGCTCCCCCGTCCCTGGGTTAGGTATAAGTAAAGCAAGGAGTGAGTTAAGTTTTCTCCCGTTGCATTTGACTCAAAATTCCCAAACTTTTACTGCTGGCAAAGTTATAAAGCAGGGTTACCTGTGTTAACCTTTTTATAAAAGTTCCTCCTGATCTTTGCTTTTAGGTGATACACCTGTCTCCACCCTTTCACCCTGATAAGTACAAATAAATGAGTGTTCCTATTTAGAGTGACTCATTACTTGGTTAGAAAACAAATTCACATCCAGTGTGGGCTGACCTTACCTCTAGTTTAATAAAAAGAAAAACAAAACCAGAGGACTCCCCAAGTCTGTTGTGCTTTCACACTAACAAGCATTTACTGAACTGAACTGAAGGTTTCTTTTTCTTTGATTCTTTTCTTGGAGAACTAATTGACTTATACCTGGTATACTGTCTAGTGAATGTTTTTCAGAGATTGCAAATGATAGAGAAGTATAGAGCAGTGATGGGCTACAGAAAGATGGTAACGTTAAAAAAGGTGCTTTAAAATGTATCCAGAGATGAATATTATCTATTTTTTGTTAAAAGTGGTGGCTTGGGTTCTGAATATATAACTTTAATTGACTAAAATAGAAGTTGGATAGGTGTATTAGAGGAAAGAAAAACTTTCTTATAAGTCTTAAAAAGAGCAACCTAATCAGCATAGGTGAAATGGAGACATGATGGTTTAAAAGAGGCAGTGTTTTGTTTACATTTTTATTAAGATATAATTGATGTATAACATTGCATTAGTTTCATATATACAATGTAATGATTTGATATTTGTATACATTGTGAAATGATTACAATTAGTTACTTTTTTGTCTTGAGAACTTTTAAGATTTACTCTCAGCAGCTTTCAGATATGCAATATAATCTTACTGATTATAGTTGCCATCCTATACATTACTTCCCCATGGTGTATTTACTTTATAATTGAAAGTTTGTATCTCTCAACCCTCTTTACCCGTTTTGCCCACCCTCCCTATCCATCTCTGGCAACCTCCAATCTGGTCTCTGTATCTATGAGTTTTGTTTTGTTTATCAGGTTGCACATATAAGGGGAATTATACAGTATTTGTCTTTTGTGGTTTGACTCATTTCACTTATCATAATGGCCTTGAGGTCCATCCATGTTCTCACAAATGGCAAGATTTCCTTCTTTTTTATGGCTGCTGCTGCTGCTGCTGCTGCTAAGTCGCTTCAGTCATGTCCGACTCTGTGCGACCCCATAGACGGCAGCCCGTCCTGGGATTCTCCAGGCAAGAACACTGGAATGGGTTGCCATTTCCTTCTCCAGTGCATGAAAGTGAAAAGTGAAATTGAAGTCACTCAGTTGTGTCCGGCTCTTTGCGACCCCATGGACTGCAGCCCACCAGGCTCCTCCATCCATGGGATTTTCCAGGCAAGAGTACTGGACTAGTACTCCATTATGTATAATGTATATATATAATCTTTATACAGATCGACCTCAACTTATGATGGGGTTACATGGAAAGTTGAAAATATTGTAAGTTGAGAATGTATTTAATACAACTACCCCACTGATCAACATAGCTTCAGTTCAGTTCAGTTCAGTTCAGTCACTTAGTCATGTCCGACTCTTTGCGAGCCCATGAATCGCAGCACGCCAGGCCTCCCTGTCCATCACCAACTCACAGAGTTCACTCAAATTCACGTCCATCGAGTCGGTGATGCCATCCAGCCATCTCATCCTCGGTCGTCCCCTTTTCCTCCTGCCCTCAATCCCTCCCAGCATCAGAGTCTTTTCCAATGAGTCAACTCTTCTCATGAGGTGGCCAAAGTACTGGAGTTTCAGCTTTAGCATCATTCCTTCCAAAGAACACCCAGGGCTGATCTCCTTCAGAATGGACAGGTTGGATCTCCTTGCAGTCCGAGGGACTCTCAGGAGTCTTCTCCAACACCACAGTTCAAAAGCATCAATTCTTCAGTGCTCAGCTATCTTCACAGTCCAACTCTCACATCCATACATGACCACAGGAAAAACTGTAGCCTTGACTAGATGGACCTTTGTTGGCAAAGTAATGTCTCTGCTTTTGAATATGCTATCTAGGTTGGTCATAACTTTTCTTCCAAGGAGTAAGCATCTTTTAATTTCATGGCTGCAGTCACCATCTGCAGTGATTTTAGCCTAGCCTAACTTAAATGTGCTCAGAATACTTGTATTAGCCTATAGTTGGGTGAAATCATCTAACACAAAGCCTGTGTTTATAATAGTGTTGAATATCTCAGTAAATTATTGAATACTGTACTGAATGTAAAAGAGTGATTGTATGAACTCACAATGGTTGTAACTGAATCAGTTGATACCCTTTTGATGTCATGGTTAACTGGGAACTGTAGCTTATTTCCTTTGCCCAGCTAGCTAGGGTAGAGATCAAAATTCAAAATTTGAAGTATCGTTTCTGCTGAATGAATATTGCTTTCACATTAGCATAAAGATGAAAAATTGTAGGTTGAACCACTTTAAGTTGGGGGCAGCTATATATTTTGGATATTAGCCCCTTATCAAATATATGATTTGCAAATATTTTCTCCCATTCAGTAGGTGCACTTTTCTTTTCTTTTCTTTTTTTTTTTTTCAGATTTCCTTTGCTGTGCAGGAGCTTTTTAGTTTTTGATGTAGTCTCTGGTGATTATTTTTGCATTTGTTGCATTTTCTTTTAGAGTCAGAAAAATCATTGCCAAGACCTATGTCAAGGAGTTTATTGCCTATGCTTTCTTCTGGGAGTTTATGGTTTCAGGTCTGTCTTACATACAAGTCTTTTATTTTCAATTAAATTTTTGTGAATGATGTAAGATAGTGGTCTAGTTTCATGCTTTCTTGTATATGGATGTTTAGTTTTCCCAAAACCATTTATTGAAGAGATTGTCCTTTTCCTATTGTATATTCTTGGCTTCTTTGTCATAAATTAATTGACCATAAATGTATAGATTTATTTCTGAGCTGTCCATTCTGTTCTGTTGACCTACCTGTCCATTTTTATACCAATACCATACTCTTTTAATTGCAATAGCTTTGTAGTTAAATATATTTGAAATAAAGGAACATACCTCCATCTTTGTTCTTCTTTCACAAGATTGTTTTGGCTGTTCAGGGTATTTTGTGGTTCCATACAAATCTTAGAATTGTTTGTTTTGTTTTCTGAAAAATGCACTTGGAATTTTGATGGGGATTGCATCATCTACAGATTGGGCAATATGGACACTTTAACAATATTAATAATTCTTCCAGTTTATAAACACAGAATATCTTTCCATTTATTTGTATCATCTTAATTTCATTCTTCATTTTTGCATAGTTTTCAGAGTACCAGCCTTTCACTTCCTTGGTTAAATTTATTTCTAGGTATCTTATTCATTTTGATATAATTTTAAATGGAATTTTTAAAAATTTCATTTTCAGGTAGTTTATTATTAGTTGTATAGAAATCTGACAAGTTTTTGTAAATTGATTTTCTGTTGTGAAACTACTGAACTTGTTCATTATCTCAAAAATTTTTTGGTGGAATCTTTTTAGTTTTCTGTATCTAAAATCATGTCACCTGCAAGTAGTGATAGTTTTACTTCTTCTTTTACAATTTGGATGATTTTTTTCTTTTTCTTGTCTAATTGCTCTGACAGGACTCCCAGCGCTATGGTGAATGACAGTGGATATCCTTGTCTTGTTCCTCATCTTAGAAGAAAAGCTTTCACCTTTTCATTATTGACTATGATGATAGCTATGGCTGTGTCTTATAGAGTCTTTAATTGTGTTAAGGCATGTTTCTTCTGTACCCACTTTTTGAGAATTTTTATCATAAATGGCTATTGAATTTTGTTAAAAGCTTTTCCTGCACCTATTGAGGTGATCGTATGGTTATTGTCTTTCATTCTGATAATGTGATGTATCAAACTGATTTGCAGACACTGAAACATCTTTGCACCTCTGGAATAAATCCCACTTGATCATATTCTGTTGTTGTTCAATCCCTCAGTCACGTCTGACTCTTTGCGACCCCATGGACTGCAGCTTGCCAGGCTTCCTGGTCCTTTACCATCTCCAGGAGCTTGCTCAAACTCATGTCCATTGAAGTTGGGGGACATCCAACTACCCTGTCCTCTGTCGTCCCCTTCTCCTCCTGCCTTCAATCTTTCCCAGCATCAGGGTCTTTTCTAATGAGTTGGCTCTTCACATCAGGTGGCCGAAGTATTCGAGCTTCAGCTTCAGCATCAGTCCTTCCAGTAAATATTCAGGATTGATTTCCTTTAGGATTGACTGGTTTGATCTCCTTGCAGTACAAGGGACTCTAAAGAGTCTACTCCAACACCACAGTTCAAAAGCATCAATTTTTTGGTGCTCAACCTTCTTTATGGTCCGACTCTCACATCCATACATGACTACTGGAAAAACCACAGCTTTGGCTATACAGACCTTTGTCAGCAAAGTAATGTCTCTGCTTTTTATTATGCTGTCTAGGTTGGCCATAGCTTTTCTTCCACGGAGCAAGTATCCTTTAATTTCATGGCTGAAGTCACCATCTGCAGTAATTTTGGAGCCCCCCCAAATAAAAGTTTCTTACTGTTTCCATTGTTTTCCCATCTATTTGCCATGAAGTGATGGGACTGGATGTCATGATCTTAGTTTTTTGAATGTTGAGTTTCCAACCAGCTTTCACTCTCCTCTTTCTCCCTCATCAAGAGGCTCTTTAGTTCCTCTTCACTTTCTGCCATAGGGGTGGTGTCATACTGTATAATCAATCTTTTAAATGTGTTGTTGAATTTGGTTTGCTAAATTTTGTCACAGTTTTTTTTTTTTTTTAATCTATGTTCATTAGGGATATTGGCCTGTAATTTTCTTTTTGGTGTTGTCCTTTTCTGGTTTTAGTGTCAGGGTAATTTGAAGAAGAAAGGTGTTTTCTACTTCAGTGATTTAATGAAAATCTTCCCAATGGCTACAACAGTATCTTTTCTCTCTTTCACTTTCTTTTTTCTTTTCTTTCCTTCTGTTCCCTTTTATTTTCTTCCTTTCTCTTTTCAATTCTTTCCTTCTTACCATTCACTATATTTTTTACTTGTCCCTAATATGTACAAACCTAATTCAAGATTATAGAAGCAGAGATGACTTAAACACAGATTCTGTTCTCAGTAAGGTACAGGTTAACAATTTCACCATGTTTAAATCTACTTGAGCTCAAACTATAATAATTTCATCTCAGATTCTTAATATACATTTTCATTGGGATAGATTCCTTTGAAGAATGACATGATTGCCGTCCACAGTTTGTCATGTTTTGCTTGACCTGGAAATTTCCTCATCTCATCCTAGGTGCCTCCTTAGAATCCTCTGTCCTTTAATTTCATTTGCTGCTATGTTTTGATAGGTTTAAATAAATGTAGCTTTCAGTGGATGGAGCTGTGTGTTCAATATTCAAGGGAACTGAACATTCAAGATGAATACTGTCTACGCTTGCAGCTGATGAATTATAGCATGTACCCCAAAGTCAGGCAGTCTTATCAGTGGAGACTTGACAATGGCAGTCTTGTCAGTGACAGCCAGGGATCTATCAGTGGAGCAGTTACTGCATTCAAACAGCTATGGCTAAGTTATACTGGTTCATTCAGTGATTTAATGTACAATTATTAAATTTAATGATTTGCATTATGGGCATGCTTGCTGATTACTTTGTTGATCTGGAAGTCCTGAGAAGCAGTAGCATGGCCATAGCGTGGGTGACTCTGTCTTTGAGGCATGCTGAGACCTTGACAGCACTGATGATGGAGGAGGCAAGGAACTGATGAGTGAGCAGGACTGGGGACAGTGCCTTGACTCCTGACTGTAGCACTGACCAACAGAGAATGCTTGGGAAATATAACTTTTAATTCTTACCAAAGACTGACATCTGAGGAGTTAGGACCAGCTCCTCCATCTACTGCCTGTGAAAACCTGCTAAGCCAAAATTCCCAGAGTTAATATGGGAACATTAATAATACTTAAATTCTAGGATGGTTGTGAGGATTAAGTAAAAAGTGTCAAGTGTTTAGCACAATGCTCTCAATAAATATTAACTTCATTAATTACCTACATCCTCAAATACAAGCTACTCACAGGCTTCTTTATATATTATTTTTTTATGGAAAGAAGAACATCCTCTATTCAGATGTTCTTAAAGTATATCTTCAAACTAAAATCACTGGCATCTTCCTCAAAATGCAGCTCCTCAAGCTCTTCTCAGACCCACTAAGTCCAAAACACTCAGGGTGGGGCCCAGTAATCTGTGTGTTTCACAAGCATTTTAGGTGATTTTGATGTACCTCCAAGTTTAGAACTACAGCTCTAGTGGGACATAATGGAGTCATTTAAAACAAGGGTGTGATGATCATAGCTGATGAGTGAAGCACTGTGGTTCCAGGGATTGGCAACTATAGCAGAGGCTTATCGTCATCAGCCAAAGATATTGGGGAGGGGGTCTAATCTTTTAGGAAAAGAGACTGGGGCAAGAGGTAGACTGCATGGCAGACTAAACTCTATCTTTCCTTTCCTCATCTCCATCCATTTCGACTGACTTTGGGGACAGAGTTCTTACCCTTTGAGGGAATAGGAATGCTAATTATGCCAGAATCCAATCATAAATTAGGGCAAAGTTAAAAGAGTGTAAAGGAAATTTACTATTCTGTGAATATATAGGTAACCAGGTTTCACTTCCTGGAAGAGCCAAACTTATTCTTGATCAGATATGAATTAAGTTGGAACTAATGCTGAATATAAAAAATGTCTTTATCCTTCTAGCTGGATAGAGCTTGGTAGGGCAGGGGCTGAGATGCTGGTTGGATTAATACAAACTCTTTGGTAAAGCATAAGTAACTTTATTTCATATCTTGGACTCTCTGCTCTGTAGGCCTATTCAGTGCTCTTGGCTGATGTATTCACAGGCATTTTGGAAAAATACTTTTTACTTTGTTTTAGCATTTTCTTTGAAAAGCCAGCAACGGGCTGTGGCCACGCTATTTGTGTCTGGTGCTAACTGCATGAAGCCCTGGGATTGCCCACTAACTATTGACTGTGTCTCAATGTCCTGGGCTGGAAATTAAAAATGTATGTTTGTGATCATCCTTGACTGAAGATGATGCTTTCCACAGTGCTCCTTGTGGAAGCCTCATGGTAGGAAATCATAGAATTATATAATTGTGAGGACCTCTGAGAAATCATTTGGCTTTGTCTCCCGTGGAGAAATCAGGACAGAGGAGACAAGGAAAAGAAAAACGAAAAACAGATCATTGATTCTCTTCCCTCTTGCTGACACTATATAATGTCAGTGCTTTCTGCCCATACCAATGGAGAAAGTTAGCATCCGGGAGCCACTTGGATTTTTTCCCCCGCCACCTATCATTTGAGCTTTCACAGTGTGATACTCAACAGCTTGGAAATATTAGCACTAATATGTAAGATATGGACGGAAATTCAGCCTCACAATTATGATTAGAAACAAAATCAAGTTGAGCTCATGAGTGTCACATTGTTATTAAATAGAAATTAAAACCTAAAAATGTGAATGAGTTCAGTAAATATTTGAGGTCCCATTAGGGTGGTCCTCAAATATCAAATGGAAATAGCACCTGAAATCTTATTTAAAGTGTTTTCAAGACCCAACCTCCAAATTTCTAATTCATTGGATTAGGAATGAGGCCCAGAAATCTATATTTTTAACAGTTGTCCCCAGACATTGCTATTGTTAATGCTCTACAGCACATATATACTGAGTAGCACTGTTTGGGGAAAAGGACAAATACTTTGTGAGTAGTTACTATGTTCTGTCCCTGGACTGTAAGCTTCCCACCAGCTGAAACTCTTCATTTGCCACTATATTGTTCAGTCTTGTGGCTTTAAATACCATTTATATGCCTACAACTCTAAATCTGTATTTTCAACCCAGATACAACTCCTAACTTCAGTTCATATACCCACCCAACACCTCCATACAGATGTCTAAGGGACATCTCAAACTTAACATGTTGAAATTGAACTTTTAATCTTTCCCTAAACCATCTCTGCTTGTAGTATTTCCCTCTCAACTAATGCCAAACACATCTTTTCATTCACTCTTACCACCCTGATTCAACATACTCTGTCTAATCTCTCCTGCATGTGTGTTTGACTCTTTGACACTATGGACTATAGCCCTCCAGGCTTCTCTGTCCATGGGATTTTTCAGGCAAGGATACTGGAGTGGGTTGCCATTTCCTTCTCCAGGGGATTTCTCCAACCCAGGGATAGAAAACTAGTGTCTCTTGAGTCTCCTGCATTGGCAGGCAGGTTCTTTTACTACTGAGCCACCAGGGGAGCCCTCCTCTAATCCCTCTTCTTCATTTAGTTGCTAAGTCATGTCGGAGTCTGCGACGTCATGAACTGTAGCCCACCAGCCAGTTGTCTCATATCCATGCTTTCACGCTTGCCCCCTATAGTCTATTTGCAACATAGAAGTCAAAGGGATCCTACTAAAATACAAAGCAGGACATGTGACTCTTTGGTTCAACACTTGCTATTTTGAATAAAAGCCAAAGTTCTTACAACAGACTGCAAAACTCTGTTTAAGAAGTGACTTCCTGTTGCCTCTGTGACTTTATGTCTTGTTCTTCTTGCTTTGCCACATGCACACAATCTCCTGATTCTGCCTGCAATGTCCTCTTCATGTTTGCACGTAGGCCTTTATGTTGGCTATTTGTTCACTTTGCCTGGAAACTAAAGTCTCCATGTATCCACATAGCTCACCTTCTCTCACCTTCTTCATGCCCTTGCGTCTTTGCTCAAATTTATCTTTTTTATCTTCTCAGTAAGGTCTATCTTGAGTTCCCTATTTAGTGTTATAATGACTTCCAGCATACCTAGCATTTCTGAACTCCTTCTCCCCTCCTCTGTGCTGTTTTTTTCTGTGACATTTATCACCATTTAACATATTATGAGATCTGCTGATTCATTATGTTTATTGTCTTTTCTCTCATTAGAATGTAAGCTTCACAAGTGTAGAGATCTTTGTTTTGTTCAATGATGCCTCTTAGACACCTATAGCAGTGCCTGCCATGTGGTAGGTACTTTGTTAATTTGTTGAACAAGTTAATTATGCATGATAAATTCTCAGTGTTTATCAAATGAGAAAGCATTTAGAAATATTACTTCATTTAACTCATAGCAACCCTTTAATCCCCACTTTATAAATGAGAAAACCAAGGTTGACATATATTAAGTAACATAATCAAGGTCAAATATCCAAATATGCCTGACTCTGAAATGCTTTTACTTTCTGCTTTTCCACTACTTATACAATGCCTCAGGCAGTATGCTAACTATTTAGGGGATATGAATGAAAGAGGCACATTTCCTTCTCTAAGGATCTCTTTCTCTAAGGATCTTTGTTAAACAAGACAGATGTACAGGAAAAAATAACTATCCTACAGGGAACTTACAGTCTATTACTATAGCAAATGTATAGATAATTAACTATACTGCATGCAGAGTGTGGAATATATTATAAAAAATGCATAGGAGAGAGAATTAGTCTTCCATGGATTAACAATAAATTGAACTTGTAGGAGGAGGAAATAATAATCATTGAAAGTGTGAATAGCCACTGAATGATGGATGGGATTTAGCAGCTAGAGATGCAAAGGCAAGTATTTCAGCATGAGAAAAGGAAATAAGTAGAGAGGTGAAGATAAGGTATGGGGAACATAGTATTTTCTAGAAACAGTCAGTATATGAGGAGACATAAAGGCACTAGCCTAGGTATATCTATTGGATCTTTCTTCTGAATGTACTAAAATGTTTTTGTTGATGGAAAAGCTGTATTCTAGGAGAGCTAGTCTGGCAGCATGCATTCATTTGTGTACCATTATTTATTAAGTGCCTGCTATGTATTTGATGAATAGTGTAAAATGGAGAGATGGAAGATGCCTCTGTTCTGTAAGCTGGTAGAGATGGCAGCTAACTTAAATAAGAAAATACAACTCGATGAAATATTTACAATGGAAGGAGACACAGAACCTGTGACAGAAGAATAACTCAGTCTGAAGTCAGGGAAAATATTAGAGACTTATCAGAGGAAGTTACATTTCAGCTGAGACTTGAGGGATCTGTAGGCATTACCAGGGCAAATATGAGGACAAAGAGTGTTGTACATAAGGGAATGACATGTACAGACAACCAGAAGTGACCAATAACATTCATTGAGCCTGCCAGGACTCAGAAAACATTCAGTATAGTTGAAAATAAAAAAAGAGAAAGTGGAAAGAAGTAATGTGAAGGAGTAAGCATAAGCACATTATAGGCATGTTAAATTTTTTAACTTTACCAAAAGGCAAAAGGGGTATCATCATGGGTTTCAAGCAGAGAAATTGTTATGATCAGATTTACATTTTAAAAGCAGAATGAATTGGAAGGGACTAAAAATGGAAGTAAGGAGATCTGTTCAGGGGCTGTTATAATAATCCAATCTGGTGGTAATCCATTAAAACAGATGGATTATATTATCAGGATTTGGAAATTGATAGAATATATGAGATGAGGAAAAGGGAGAGGTTAGAGATGACTTGCAAGTTTCTAAATTGTGCAAATGGTTCCTGGGTAGAGTCAATTACTGAAATATGACTGGATAGAAAGTATGCATGTAAGTGGGTGTATATATATGTAGATGTAATCAGTTAGTGAGTTATTGTAATAGACCAGACAAGAGATTAACAACAGTAATTGTAAAATGGAAATCAGGCAAATAATCTCTCATCAAATTTGTAAATATTTAAAAATTACTAGTAAGAATCCATGTCAATTTAGGAAGTAATGATGGCACAATTTTTATAATCCTTTTGTAGTTTTCTAGATCATTTTATTTGATCTAGAAACAGTACAAACAGGTAACAATAGCCTGTTTACCTACTGTGTTGTTGAGTCAATAACTCATTTATTTAGTCAGTGCTTACATACGTAGAGTATCTTAAACCATTTATTCAGGAAAGTTTTATTTTATTTTTTTAAATTTTACTTTATTTTACTTTACAATACTGTATTGGTTTTGCCATACATCAACATGAATCCGCCACAGGTGTACACGTGTTCTCAATCCTGACCCCCCCTCCCGTCCCTCCCCATACCATCTCTCTGGGTCATCCCAGTGCACCAGCCCCAAGCATCCTGTATCTTAGACTGGCGATTCACTTCTTATATGATATTATATATGTTTCAATGCCATTCTCCCAAATCATCCCACCCTCTCCCTCTGCCACAGAGTCCAAAAGACTGTTCTGTACATCTGTGTCTCTTTTGCTGTCTCGCATACAGGGTTATTGTTACCATCTTTCTAAATTCCATATATATGTGTTAGTATGTGGAAAATTCTGAGAGAGATGGGAATACTAGACCACCTGACCTGCCTCTGAGAAACTTATATGCAGGTCAGGAAGCACCAGTTAGAACTGGACATGGAACAGACTGGTTCCAAATAGGAAAAGGAGTACATCAAGGCTGTATATTGTCACCCTGCTTATTTAACTTCTATGCAGAGTACATCATGAGAAACGCTGGACTGGAAGAAACACAAACTGGAATCAACATTGCCGGGAGAAATATCAATAACCTCAGATATGCAGATGACACCACCCTTATGGCAGAAAGCGAAGAGGAACTAAAAAGCCTCTTGATGAAAGTGAAAGAGGAGAGTGAAAAAGTTGGCTTAAAGCTCAACATTCAGAAAATGAAGATCATGGCATCTGGTCCCATTACTTCATGGGAAATAGATGGGGCAACAGTGGAAACAGTGTCAGACTTTATTTTGGGGGGCTTCAAAATCACTGTAGATGGTGATTGCAGCCATGAAATTAAAAGACGCTTACTCCTTGGAAGAAAAGTTATGACCAACCTAGATAGCATATTCAAAAGCAGAGACATTACTTTGCCGACTAAGGTCCGTTTAGTCAAGGGTATGGTTTTTCCAGTAGTCATGTATGGATGTGAGAGTTGGACTGTGAAGAAAGCTGAGCACTGAAGAATTGATGCTTTTGAACTGTGGTGTTGGAGAAGACTCTTGAGAGTCCCTTGGACTGCAAGGAGATCCAACCAGTCCATTCTGAAGGAGATCAGCCCTGGGATTTCTTTGGAAGGAATGATGCTAAAGCTGAAACTCCAGTACTTTGGCCACCTCATGAGAAGAGTTGACTCATTGGAAAAGACTCTGATGCTGGGAGGGATTGGGGCAGGAGGAAAAGGGGACGAATGAGGATGAGATGGCTGGATGGCATCACTGACTCGATGGACATGAATCTGAGTGAATTCTATGAGTTGGTGATGGACAGGGAGGCCTGGCATGCTGCGATTCATGGGGTCGCAAAGAGTCAGACACGACTGAGCCACTGAACTGAACTGATTCCGTATTGGTGTTTTTCTTTCTGGCTTACTTCACTCTGTATAATCGGCTCCAGTTTCATCCATCTCATTAGAACTGATTCAAATGTATTCTTTTTGATGGCTGAGTAATACTCCATTGTGTATATGTACCACAGCTTTCTTATCCATTCATCTGCTGATGGACATCTAGGTTGCTTCCATGTCCTGGTTATTATAAACAGTGCTGCGATGAACATTGGGATACTCGTGTCTCTTTCAGTTCTGGTTTCCTCGGTGTGTATCCCCAGAAGTGGGATTGCTGGGTCATAAGGGGTCTCAAAGAGTTGGACACAACTGAGCGACTGAACTGAACTGAACTGAACTGAAGGCAGTTCTAGTTCCAGTTTTTTAAGGAATCTCCACACTGTTCTCCATAGTGGCTGTACTAGTTTGCATTCCCACCAACAGTGTAAGAGGGTTCCCTTTTCCCCACACCCTCTCCAGCATTTATTGCTTGAAGACTTTTGGATTGCAGCCATTCTGACTAGTGTGAAATGGTATCTTATTGTGGTTTTGATTTGCATTTCTCTGATAATGAGTGATGTTGAGCATCTTTTCTTGTGTTTGTTAGCCATTTGTATGTCTTCTTTGGAGAAATGTCTGTTTAGTTCTTTGGCCCACTTTTTGATTGGGTTGTTTATTTTTCTGGAATTGAGCTGCTTGTATATTTTTGAGATTAGTTGTTTGTCAGTTGCTTCATTTGCTATTATTTTGTCCCATTCCAAAGGCTGTCTTTTCACCTTACTTATAGTTTCCTTTGTTGTGCAGAAGCTTTTGATTTTAATTAGGTCCCATTTGTTTATTTTTGCTTTTATTCCCAGTATTCTGGGAGGTGGATCATAGAGGATCCTGCTGTGATTTATGTCGGAGAGTGTTTTGCTTATGTTCTCCTCTAGGATTTTTATACTACCCAAAGCAATCTACAGATTCAATGTAATCCCTATCAAGCTACCAGTGGTATTTTTCACAGAGCTAGAACAAATAATTTCACAATTTGTATGGAAATACAATAAAACCTCAAATAGACAAAGCAATCTTGAGAAAGAAGAATGGAACTGGAGGAATCAACCTGCCTGACTTCAGGCTCTACTACAAAGCCACAGTCATCAGGCCAGTATGGTACTGGCACAAAGACAGAAATATAGATCAATGGAACAAAATAGAAAGCCCAGAGATAAATCCACATACCTATGGACACCTTATCTTCGACAAAGGAGGCAAGAATATACAATGGATTAAAAACAATCTCTTTAACAAGTGGTGCTGGGAAAACTGGTCAACCACTTGTAAAAGAATGAAACTAGAACACTTTCTAACACCATATACAAAAATAAAATCAAAATGGATTAAAGATCTAAATATAAGACCAGAAACTATAAACCATCTTTTAAGATCAAAATTTATTATTAAACACATTAAAAATATCCATCATTATCATCTAATTATTTCAAATAGCTGAGGTAAAGAATAAATACACTGTTTAAACAAAGCATTAATTTATTAGCTATGGAACAATAGGAGCTTCTCGCTAGACCTGAGAATTCTTTTTCAAGAAAGACAGTAATTTGCGAGTTGTCTGATTGTGTAGGTTTAAAAGGTAAACAGAGGCAATAACAAGCTACATATGGCTCATCTATATAAAGGATGGCTGGAAGTTCAACTTAGCTTGATTCTTCAGGGAGTGATTTTATTCAAACACTTAGCTGAATTCAGATATAATGTTCATCCAAGTGGCTCAGCACATCTGCCACAAAAGCCTCATTCTGGGCTTGTAAGCATTCTTCTTTTGAAATGGTAAACTTAAGCATTACTTTTGAAAGCACCAGTATAGAACATGAGTCTTCAAAATATTCGTTCAGGGCAATCAGTAAGATGGTAATCTTCCTTGGGCTGAGAATGATGGGTGGCCAGTGCTCAGAAGCTGACTTACCTGTTTACCTGATGGAGATTGGGATAGCAGCAATAATCCAACATATAGGAAAATTAGTCTCATCAACCAAATGGACTTGGTAAGATTCTCCTCCTTTCTACTGTTTTGAGTAAAAAAGATGGTCTGTGTAGTTCATATAGTTCTCAGGAGTGTGATCTGCTTTTGTTATATATCTCCTTTTCAGAAAATATATAAAGAATTCCAACCCTCCAACAGGGACTTTGTCAGGTGCTGGGGATACAAGATGTAGGTGCTGGTTTTAAGAATCGTGTGGATTGGCCCTGGGTACCTTGTCTTCATTCCATTCCTAGTAATTAAGCAACTAACATGTTGGTCTGCTTATGGCAGGTATTCAATAAATGAATACATGTAATAATAAATAATTTATAATTTATAGTCCACACGGCCTAACTTGACTTCCCTGATTCCCTGTAGAGACCCCTGCACTTGAGTGGTTCATTTTTTCATGCAATAGCAAATATTTTGAGTAGGGAAATAGTTATGAATACTTACTGCAGAGCGTTTGAATTTGCCGAAATAGATTTTTCTCAAGGATTATTGTTCTGTAACACTGAACTTCTAATACCAAGATTATTCCTTGCTAGATATCCTATCAAGTAATACCATATTTCTGCCCTAGCAACCAAAAAATAAAAAATTGGATACACACAGCTGAATGGAAGACAATTTCCTCACTTAGCCACACATGATGGAGGATGATGATCAGCAAGTATATGGTGACTTGAAGGGCCTTCAGTTTATTGTCTCTCATAGTAGTTCTCTCCTCCACAATTCTGTCTTCTTCTTTGGATCTCTGATGTCATTCACTTTTCAAAATCTGCCCTCAGGAAAGCACTCATAACTTTGTAAAAGACAAAAATTTATTCTCCCAGTGGCTCGTACAAGCTAAATTTCATTGTAAAAACAAAAGTATGTAACTGGACAAAAGTATTATATCTTTTAGGGTCTAGGTGAGGGATCATGAGAGGAAGGATAGGGGATCTTTCTCAGTATCCTTATATAAGAGTGAGTTGCTCTCAATAAACATTCATATAAATTAATTCATTCTTTCCTTCAATAAGTGAATGGCTAATAAGACACAAAGTTTTTGGTACTTTTGAAACAAGATGGAGTTATGAAGTGACAGAAGTTATGATTCAGAAGTAAAAAGTATACAGTAAGTAAAATGGAAATAATGATGTCAGAAGATGAGAGCGATAAATGGAGCAGACCTAGGAAAACATACATAGGACTAAGGTCAAGGCCACACTTGACTCACATGTCATTGGAAAAGCATATGTGTGTGTGTGCTCAGTCATGTCCAGCTTTTTGTGTTTGTCCATGGGGATTACCCTAGCAAGAATACTAGAGTGGGTTACCATTTCTTTCTCCAGGGAATCTTCCTGACACAGGGACTGAACCCATGTCTCTTGTGGCTCCTGTATTGGCAGGTAGATTCTTTACCACTGAGCCACCTAGGAAACCCTTGAAAAAGCATATTGAAAAGTATTTTAAAACTTCAGGTAGAATGGAAGTAAGAAGTTAGGAACCAAGAAGATAAGCCTTATACTCTTTCCTTTTTATTCCTCATAATTCTAGCTCTACTTCTCTTCATGATATTAAAAAAAAATTGGCTTATCTTCAAATAACTTAATCTGTTCCCCATTTCCAGAATTCAAATTGTATGAGAATGAGATAGGCCTAGCTCATCTGTGCGCAACAGACTTGGTATATTTATGTCAAGTGTCTTTATCCTTGTCTAATCCATCATCCACCACTGGCTTCCCAAAGCTCGGGCCATGAGTAAGTAAGACTTTGCCCTTTATAAGGGATTTGGGACACCACAGGCATGAGACTAAAAAATCTAGAGTAGAAATGAGTTACTAGAATATAAAAAGTGGTAACTTCTCTAAGTATTTACTATATGCTACATTCTGCTTTATACATTTTGGATTTAACCTTTGTAACAATGCTTTCAGCATGTAGGATCATGATACTTACTTTTTATATGAGGAAACTGAGGTACTGAGATATTCAGTAACTTGTCAAAGCTGATTCATCAAGTGGCAGAGTTGAAAACTGATCTTAGGCAGCCTGGTTCCCAAACCTATGTTCACAGTTATGTCCTATTGAGGAGAACATAAAATTCTAATTTTTCACTTACTGTTAGTTATGTGTTTCTAGGCAAGTGATATAGCTCTTTTAAACTCTTAATTTTTCCATTCTTCCAATGAAGATAATGGTCTTCCCAGGTGGTGCTAGTGGTAAAGAATCTGCCTGCCAATGTAGGAAACTCAAGCGACGTATGTTCGATCCTGGGAAGATCCCCTGGAGTAGGAAATATTCTTGCCTGCTGAAATTCCATGAACAGAGGAGCCTGGTGGGCTATAGTCCATGGGACAGCAAAGGATCTGATGTGACTGAGCACACAGTGAAGATAATAACCTGCTCATATACCACGTTGATTGTTCTCAGGATTAAGTAAGAAAGTATTTGAGAATTCTTTTTAAACTGTAGAACAAGGTATTGCAATTTAAGACACAAACATTATCAGTTTCAGTAAGAATAATAAAAGTACAGAGAAGTTTGGTTAAGTAGTTAGATTTCTGATACAGTTGCTTTAAAAATTCATGGTTTTTGCCCTCAAATTCCCATTATAAAATAGCTGTCATCACCTTTTACTCTTCAACACAGTAATCTTTGGGGGGATTTTTTTTTTTCCTTGACGCTAATCACATTTCTGCTGTGTGATCCAAGAAATGGTAATATTATGGGAAAGGGGCAAATGTTCTGGATCTAAATCTATTATTCTCTTCTTTTCCTCCTCCTACCCATGATTATTTGTGGGATAGATAAATTTGTAACATACTTTAAAAGCTTCAGATAAAAGGTGTTGTAGGCAATTTAAAATCGGTATGTTCTGTTACATTTTTTTTCTTGAGACTTTCAACACCAAACTGCATAATGGAAAGTACTTTAATCTTAACTTCATATCTGTTTAGTTATGTATCTGTTTTATTTTAGCACACTCAGATTTGCACAGCATACATCTAAATAAAAACTATAAAAATCATTAAATTTTTTTCCTTATCTATGAACCGTTTTTAACACAGTTCTTCAGATAAAGTAGGAACACCAATGCATTTAAAAGGGAATAATTGGAAATTGAGGCAGTTTTTTTCCTTCCAGGTTTCTCTGTGGCAGTAGTAAACACATTAAATGCCAAAACAGTGTTAGCCCTAAGAACGTATTAGCTTTCTATGGGATACTTAGAGCTCCATGGTAACAATTATTTGCAGAATTCACAAGATACACTTTTGAAATTAAAAGATGCTTATCTCATTTCAGGAAGCATAACATACACAGGTGAAGGAAAATAGGAGAAGGTTTAAACCAAATTGTTGTTTCAAGAACAGTCTTTATCCATATTAATCTTTTCCTGTGGTTATAGTTATGTTTTTTCACTTTCCCTTTGTGTATTTCTCATCTTCTTTCACACTGAAAAAGGGTAAGCTTGTGCTTGTAGTTTTCTGGGGATTGTATATGGTTATGAGATTGGGGAGATATTACATTTCACCTCATAAAGTTGATTATGTCCTCAGTATGCATAAAAAGGAAATTTCCTTTATTTTTTTGCTCTTGGAGTAAGAGTCTCAGGTAAACTACTTGTTTTCATTTTACCTGGGCTGATGGCCATATCCTTTTCCTATCCTTCATAGCACTCCTGTTACATTTTTATCTCTTGGACAACAACCTGTATTCATAAACACAGAGATAAAAGAGTTGGGGTAATCATCTGCAAACATGGTAAACATGATAAAAAGTTCAGCTATTATCCAGTGGCCCTGGCAGAAATTATGTTACTAAGGTCAGAGATTAAGAGATCCTTTGGAGTTTCGAAGATGTGAAATGAATACTATCATCAGTTTCTCCTGGCCACAGAAGCAATGAAAGCAATAAACTTTGTCAAAATCTTTGCCAATTATAACTTCTCTCTCCCTCGGATTGTGGTCCTAAAATTCTTCTCCCACCTAAATATAAAAATGTAATCCATAGATGAATCAGTTCATGAGATTGCATTTTAATTTCTAAATGTCAAGATTGAGGACTTAATAGATATTTATAGAACATTACATCCAAAAGCAACAGAATATACATTCTTGTTAAGTGTGCAAGAAACATTTTCTAAGAGATCGTGTATGAGGCCACAAAACAAGTAGAAGTAAATTTAAAAGCATTTAAATCATACCACGTTTCTTTCCCAACCATAGTGGTATTGAACTGCAAATTAATTACATGAAAAAACTGGAAAATGCACAAATACGTGGAGATGAAAAAACTTGCTACTAAATAACCAGTGAGTTAGAGAAGACATCAAAGGAGAAATCAAAAAATACCTATGACAAGTGAAAATAAAAATGAAATATATCAAAACTTATGGGATGCAGCAAAACCAGTTCTAAAAGGGGAGTTCAGAGTAATAGAACTCAAGAAACCTAACACCTAACTCAAGAAACAAGGAAAATGTCAATTTAATTTTACGCCTCAAGGAACTAGAAGAAGAAAGCATATGCAACTCAAGTTAGTAGAATGAAAGAAATAATAAAGAACAGAGCAGAAATAAATTGAGATTGAAAAGATCAATTAAACTGAGAAAGAGCTGGTTCTTTGAAAAGATAAAATCAACAAATCTGTAGCTAAACTTATAAAGGAAAAAAGGGAGAGAATTCCAATTAAATCAGAAATGAAAGAGAAGATGTTACAACAGAGATCAAAGAAATACAAAGGATCATAAGAGACAGCTATAAACAATTAAATGCTAACAAATGGACAATCAAAAGAAGTGGATACATTTCTAGAAACATACAGCTTACTAAAACTGATTCATGATGAAAAAGAACATTGGAACAAGTCAATTACTACATATAGAGATTGAGTCAGTAATCAAAAATCTCTCAAAAATTGAGTGATTAGGAGTCTACCACTTCACTGTTGAATTCTACCAAATATTCAAAGAAGATATATTATACTCTTTTAAAAAATAGACCTGGATGGAACACTTCCAAACTCATTTTATGAGGCCAGTATTACCAGATCCCCAAAACAAACAAAAAAAGACAAAGAAAATTATGGGCAATATCCTTGATGAACATAGATGCAAAAAACAAAATACGTGTAATCCATTAAAAGATTATGCACCATGACCAAATGGGATTATTCCAGAGATGCAAGAATTGTTCAGCACTCACAAATCAGTCAATGTGGTAAACCACATTAACAAAATGAAGTATAAAAATTATTTCATTATCTCATGGACTGTAGCCTGCCAGGCTCCTGTGTCCATGGGGATTCTCCAGGCAAGGATACTGGACTGGGTTGCTATTCCCTCCTCCAGGGGATCTTCCCAATCCAGGGATCAAACCCAGGTCTTCCACATTGCAGGCAGATTCTTTTGCCGTCTGAGTCACCAGGGAAGCCCATTATCTCAAAAGATGCAGAAAAAGAAAATTTGACAAGATTTAACACCCATTTATGATATAAACTCTCAATAAAATGGATATAGGTGAACATATCTTAACATATAAAGGCCAGATATGACAAGCCTACAGTAACATCATATTCAGTGGTAAAAAGCTAAAAGCTTTTCTTCTAACATCAGGAACAAGACAAAGAGGCTTACTTTTGCCACTTTTATTCAACATAATATTGAAAGTCCTAATGAGGTCAGTTAGGCAATATAAAGAAATAAAAGTCATCCAGATTGGAGAGGAAGAGTAAAACTTTCCTATTTGTGAATGACATGATGTTAGATATAGAAAACCAAGAGGACTCCATTAAAAAAAAAGAAAAAATTGTTAGAGCTAATAAATGAATTCAGCAAAGTTGCAGAATGCAAAATAAATACACAAAATTTGTTGCATTTCTATATACTAATAAAATATCTGAAAAAAGAAATTAAGAAAGCAATCCCATTTACAGTTACATTAAAAAGAATAAAATACCTAGGAATAAGTTTAACCAAAGAGATAAAAAACCTGTATATTGAAAACTACAAGATGTTAATGAAAGAAATTGAAGAAGACACAAATAAATGGAAAGCTATTCTATGCTCATAAATTAGATAACTGATATTGTTAAAATTTCCATACTATTAAAAGAAATCTACAGATTTAATGTAATCCTTACCAAAATTCCAATGACATTTTTCACAGAAATAGGACAAACAAGACTAACATTTGTATGGAACTCTAAAGACCCTGAATGGCCAACAGTTTTGAGAAACAACAAGCTGGAGGCGTTACGCTCTCTGACTTCAAACTATATTACAAAGCTGTTATGATTAAAGCAGTGTGATCATGGTATAAAAACAGATACATAGATCAATGGAGCAAAATAGAGGGCCCAGAAATAAACCCACTCTTATAGGGTCAATTCATTTGCCACAAAGGGGCCAAGAATATACCGTGAGGAAAATATATTCTCTTCAGTAAACAGTGTTGGGTGTGCTCCAAGATGGTGGAGAGAAGGTGAATCAATGAACTAAAATGAACTGGAATGGGCTAATTTAACTCAGATGACCATTATATTTACTACGGTGGGCAAGAATCCCTTACAGGAAATGAAGTAGCCCTCATAGTCAACAAAAGAGTCTGGAATGCAGTTCTTGGGTGCAAGCTCAAAAATGACAGAATGATCTCTGTTTCCAAGACAAACTATTCAGTATCACAGTAATCCAAGTCTAGGCTCCAGCCAGTAATGCTGACAAAGCTGAAGTTGAACGGTTCTGTGAAGACCTACAAGACCTTCTAGAGCTAACAGCCCAGAAAGATGTCCTTTTCATCATAGGGGACTGGAATGCAAATGTAGGAAGTCAAGAGATACCTGGAGTAGCAGGCAAATTTGGCCTTGGAGTACAAAATGAAGCAGGGCAAAGGCTAACAGAGTTTTGCCAAGAGAACACATTGGTTATAGCAAACACCCTCTTCCAACAACACAAGAGAAGACTCTACACGTGGACATCACCAGATGGTCAATACAGAAATCAGGTTGATTATATTCTTTGCAGCCAAAGACGGAGAAGCTCTAAACAGTCAGCAAAAACAAGATTGGGACCTGACTGTGGCTGAGATCATGAACTCCTTATTGCCAAATTCAGACTTAAATTGGGGAAAGTAGGGAAAACCACTAGACCGTTCAGGTATGACCTAAATCAAATCCCTTACGATTATACAGTGGAAGTGAGAAATAGATCAAGGGATTATATCTGACAGAAAAAGTACCTGAAGAACTATGGATGGAGGGTCATGACATTGTACAGGAGACAGTGATCAAGACCATCCCCAAGAAAAAAAAATGCGAAAAGGCAAAATGGTTGTCTGAGGAGGCCTTACAAAGAGCTGAAAAAAGAAGAGAAGTGAAAGGCAAAGGAGAAAAGGAAAGATATACTCATTTGAATGCAGAGTTCCAAATACTAGCAAGGCGAGATATGAAAGCCTTCCTCAGTAATCAGTGCAAAGAAATAAAAGAAAACAATAGAATAGGAAAGATGAGATCCCTTCAAGAAAATCAGAGATACCAAGGAAACATTTCATGCAAAGATGAGCACAATAAAGGACAGAAATGGTATGGACCTAACAGAAGCAGAAGATGTTAAGAAGAGGTGACGAGAATATACAGAAGACCTATACAAAAAAGATCTTTGTGACCCAGATAACCATGATGGTGTGATCACCCACCTAGAGCCAGACATTCTGGAATGCAAAGTCAAGTGGGCCTTAGGAAGCATCACTACGAACAAAGCTAGTGGAGGTAATGGAATTCCAGCTGAGCTATTTCAAATCCTAAAAGAAGATGCTGTGGAAGTGCTTCACTCAATATGTCAGCAAATTTGAAAAACTCAGCAGTGGCCACAGGACTACAAAAGGTCAGTTTTCATTCCAATCCCAAAGAAAGGCAAGGCAAAGAATGTTTAAACTACCACAGTTGCACTCATCTCACACACTAGCAAAGTAATGCTCAAAATTCTCCAAGCCAGGCCTAAATGGTACATGAACCATGAACTTCCAGATGTTCAGGCTGGATTTAGAAAAGGCAGAGGAACCAGAAATCAAATTGCCAACATCTGTTGGATTGCCAAGAAAGCAAGAGTGTTACAGAAAAACATCTACTTCTGCTTTATTGACTACCCCAAAGCCTTTGACTGTGTGGATCACAAAAAACTGTGGAGTATTCTTAAAGAGAAGGGAATACCAGACCACCTGACCTGCCTCTTGAGAAATCTATATGCAGGTCAAGAAGCAACAGTTAGAACTGGACATGGAACAACAGACTGGTTCCAAACTGGGAAAGGAGTGCGTCAAGGCTGTATATTGTCACCCTGCTTATTTAACTTCTATGCAGAGTGCATCATGTGAAATGCTGGGCTGGGTGAAGCACAAGCTGGAATCAAGATTACTTGAGAAATATCAATAATGTTAGATACACAAATGACACTACCCTTATGGCAGAAAGTGTCGGACATGACTGAATAACTGAACTGACTGAAACAGTGTTGGAAAATTGGATAGCCACATGCAGAAGAATGAAACTGGACCACTATGTTACATTACATCAGTTCAGTTCAGTTCAGTCGCTCAGTCGTGTCCGACTCTGTGACCCCATGAATCGCAGCATGCCAGGCCTCCCTGGCCATCACCAACTCACAGAGTTCACTCAGACTCACGTCCATCGAGTCCGTGATGCCATCCAGCCATCTCATCCTCTGTCGTCCCCTTCTCCTGCTCCCAAACCCTCCCAGCATCAGAGTCTTTTCCAATGAGTCAACTCTTCGCATGAGGTGGCCAAAGTACTGGAATTTCAGCTTCAGCATCATTCCTTCCAAAGAAATCACAGGGTTGATCTCCTTCAGAATGGACTGGTTGGATCTCCTTGCAGTCTAAGGGACTCTCAAGAGTCTTCTCCAACACCACAGTTCAAAAGCATCAATTCTTCGGCTCTCAGCCTTCTTCACAGTCCAACTCTCACATCCATACATGACTACTGGAAAAGCCATAGCCTTGACTAGATGGACCTTTGTTGGCAAATGTCTCTGCTTTTGAATACGCTATCTAGGTTGGTTATAACTTTTCTTCCAAGGAGTAAATGTCTTAATTTCATGGCTGCAGTCACCATCTGCACTGATTTTGGAGCACAAAAAGATAAAGTCTGACACTGTTTCCACTGTTTCCCCATCTATTTCCCATGAAGTAATGGGACCCGATGCCATGATCTTCATTTTCTGAATGTTGAGCTTTAAGCCAACTTTTTCACTGTCCTCTTTCACTTTCATCAAGAGGCTTTTTAGTTCCTCTTCACTTTCTGCCATAAGGGTGGTGTCATCTGCATATCTGAGGTTATTGATATTTCTCCCAGCAATCTTGATTCCAGCTTGTGTTTCTTCCAGTCCAGCGTTTCTCATGGTGTACTCTGCATATAAGTTAAATAAGCAGGGTGACAATATACAGCCTTGACGTACTCCTTTTCCTATTTGGAACCAGTCTGTTGTTCCTTTTCCAGTTCTAACTGTTGCTTCCTAACCTGCATACAGATTTCTCAAGAGGCAGGTCACGTGGTCTTGTATTCCCATCTCTTTCAGAATTTTCTACAGTTTATTGTGATCCACACAGTCAAAGGCTTTGGCTTAGTCAATAAAGCAGAAATAGGTGTTTTTCTGGAATTCTCTTGCTTTTTCCATGATCCAGTGGATGTTGGCAATTTGATCTCTGGTTCCTCTGCCTTTTCTAAAACCAGCTTGAACATCAGGAAGTTCACGGTTCATGTATTTCTGAAGCCTGGCTTGGAGAATTTTGAGCGTTACTTTAGTAGCATGTGAGATGAGTGCAACTGTGCAGTAGTTTCAAAATGGATTAAAGACCAAACATAAGACCTGAAACCGTAAAACTCCTAGAAGAAAAAAGAGGTTATAAACTCGTTGACATTGGTGTTGGTGATGACTTTTTGAATCTGATACAGAAAGGAAAGACAGCAAAATAAACAAGTGGGACTGCATTAAACTAAAAACCTTTTGTACAGCAAGGGAAAGCATCCCTGTAATGAAAATACAACCTACTAAATGAGAAAAAATATCACTATTTGCAAATCATATGTCTGATAAGGGGCCAATAGGCAAAATATATAAAGAACTCATACAACTCAATACAAAAAATTAAACTATCTGATTTAAAAATGGGCAGATCTAAATAGCCATTTTTTCTAAAGAAGACATACATATGGCTGACAGGCATATGAAAATATGCTTTCCATCATTAATTATCAGGGAAATGCAGATCAAAACTACAATTAACTCTTACTTCATACCTGTTAGAAGAGCTGTTATCAGAAATATTAGAAATACCACGTGTTGACAGGGAGGTAGTGAAAAGGAAGCACATATGCATTGTTGGTGGAAATGTAAATTCATGCAGGCACTATGGAAAACAGTATGAAGGTTCCTCAAAAAATAGAAGTACCGTATGATCCAGCAATTCCAACTCTGGTATTTATCCAAAGAAAACAAAACACTAACTCGAATTGATATCTGCACCCAGAATGTTCACTGCAGTATTATTTACAGTAGCCAAGATATGGAAAAAACGTAAGTGTCTATCAATGGATAAATGAATACAGAAGAAAAGGTGTGCATGTGTATATAATAGAATATTATTCAGCCATAAAATGAATGATACCTTGCCAGAGAAAGTGGACCTTGAGAACATTATGCTAAGTGGAATAAATTAGAAAAAGACAAATACTGTGTGATCTTTCTTATGTCAAATTTATATGTTATATATTTAATATCATCTATTATATATATAAAAATACTATCTCTCTTTCTGTATACATATTTAATCAATAATATATAGATAGATAGATAGATATACAATCAAGCTTCGTAGATACGGAGAAGAGATTAGTGGGTGCCAGATGCAGAGGGTGCAGGGGTGGGTTAAATGGCTGAACTTATTTTGTTTTTTAGTTTAAAATAAATTTGAAAAACAATTTAAAAATGTAATCCACACCTGGAATAGCTCATGAGACTCAGTTTTAATTTCTACATGCTACAGTTGAGGACTGAATTTTGAATGAGTTAGTGTTTCGTAGGTGTCTATTTAGTGTGAACAAGTAATCTCCTCCATTGACTAGAAAGAGCACCTAAAATTACACTCTCAGAAGGGAATTCACTTAGGTGTTGCTTTATTTTCAGTTTTTGAGGTTTCCTTCTTAAAATGAAGGTTTTTGGTAATAAAGAGTCATTATTTCTTTCTTGAGTAATAGGAACTAAAACACTAAGTTTATCCAGATGAAGAAAATTTTTACTCTATTAGTGAATGGCTAGCTATAAGCAAATCTCAAAAAGTAACAGTGGGCTTCCAGTTCTGGACCAAGATAGAGTAGATATATTTTTCCCCATTCCTCCCACTAAGTACAGCTAAAATCCTAAACCTTAAATATAAAACAAACATAAGGCTCTGAAAGTGGAGAGATCAGTTCCCTGTGGTCCTGGAGACCTGAGGTGCAACATAGACACATGGGTTATCTTTTTGCCGATGTATCTCAGGGTGAGTGCTGAAGAAGCAGACAACCTGAAATTGTCACTGTGAGCAGACAAAAAAGCCCCAAGGAAAGCTTCCTGTTTCTAACCAAAGGACCAGAAAAGGAGCATCCTATTGAGACAGAAAACTGTTTAGACAGTGGCCACTCTTCTTTACCAAGTCACCATGGGAAAATTGTAATCCCATAATAATCCCACTTCCACTCTTACCAGCAAAGGCTCAGCAGAGGCTGAGTGGGGAGCCTAGATCTCCAACTTCACCCAGCTATAATGAGGTTCCTCTCATCCCTCCACCCATGAAAGACTGGAGTCAAGACTTTCACCCTGGACTAGGGGAACATGAATGCCACTCCCATTTGAGAGTAATGAGTTACAGCCCCTGTTCCCCAACCTGTGTTGTTAGAGGAGGCCTGCTAAAACAAATTTATATAATATTTATAGAACATACAATTTATATACAACTATGCAATCAAAAAACACATCACACCAAGAAAAAGGATAATCACAATTTGAATGAGAAAAGGAAGTCAACAGGAAGAAACTTCAATATGACATAGGTATTCAAATTATCTGTCAAGTCACATGTGGTTATAAAAATACTTCAGTGAGTAATTATGAGCATTCTTAAAACAACTGAAAAAATAAAAAGTCTCAGCAAAATAATAGAAGATATAAATAGGAACCAATGGAAATGTTAGCGTCAAAAAAGAATAACCAAGATTAAAAGATGGGTTCAATGGCAGATTGGAGGGGAAAGAAGAAATAATGAGGAAACCTGAAAGTAGCAAAAAAAAAAAATTCCCCAATTAGACCCAAAATAGACTAAAAAAAAATAGACTTTTGAGGACCTGTGGGACTAAAATAATTAAGCTAACATTCTTGTCAACAGAGTTCCAGAGGAGAAAGGAAGGAAGGTGGAAGTAAAAAAGTATTCAAATAAATGACAGAAAACTTCATTTAACAGAAAACTTCAGAAAATTTGGCAAAAGGTATGTCTATAGAAAACAGAAGCAGTGAGCTCTTTGACCACACGTAGGCAATGGCATCCCACTCCAGTACTCTTGCCTGGAAAATTCCACGGATGGAGGAGCCTGGTAGGCTGCAGTCCATGGGGTTGCTAAGAGTCAGACAAGACTGAGCGACTTCACTTTCACTTTTCACTTTCATGCATTGGAGAAGGAAATGGCAACCCACTCCAGTGTTCTTGCCTGGAGAATCCCAGGGACAGCGGAGCCAATTTGAAGATTAGACTATTAAACAATATATTTGAGAGAACAAAAGAATATGAGATGTTGTATCACATATTTTTAAACTTTATTTTTAGTAGTTTTAGACCATTACAAGAGACTAAACTAGAAATATTAACTACAATAACCTCAACAAACAGAGAGGCTAATTATAGTTAAACAAGACAGAAGGTGGGATCTCTTGCTGACAAAAAGGAAAAATAAAAGCAATGATTAAGATAGTGGGAAGGATTGAAATGAAGAATAAGTCCACTTAAAAATAAGCAGCCCTTCCTTCATAAAAAGATGCAAAGTTTAAGTTAGTTATTACTCCCTTATATGAAGATAGAATATATGAGAAATATAATAATAACCTTTAAATTTAATTATATTCCATAAATATCCACTTGTTATGATGAATGACAAATGCTTTCTGGATTTCTGCATCTTGGAGTGAATTGGAAGATTGATACTTCTGAGGTGGAGCAAGTAGCCATGAAGATTAAAAAATATTAAGTTTAATGGATTTGCATTGCATTATTTTTAATAAGTAAATAAAACTGGGATGGTGATAGGAATTGCCTGTCATAACCAGATTGAGTGGTTTATCTATCAAGAACTCCTGAATATACAGACAAGATACCTAGTGCATGTCCCCAAACTCAAAAGGATGACTTAGGAAAGGAATTCAAGTTTTTATGTTTCCATTTGTCAAGGGCAAACTGAGGGTGTTTATAGTTAGATCTTGGAACTTAACCTACCCAGCATAAAAGCAATATTTGTTGTACTGCATCTTTATCTAGCAGAGTATAATGATCTGTTTCAGAATCAAGAAGCACAGAAAATAGTACAGTTCAGGAGTCCCTGGCATTTGTTAGAGAGATAAGGAACTTGGGCCAATTATCCTGCACATTCTCCCTTTGTCTCTACTTTGATATCAGAATGCTGAAAACAAAAATCCTGTTAAAACTAATTTAAAACATGAAAAGAAGTAAAAAACTAATGATGTGCACATTGGCTTGATTGTGGTAGAGGTAAGGAAATTGTGGGCTGAAGTATAATAAGAGCCCTCAGTTATTTTAAAAAATAATCATTGGTGGGTAGAGCTGCCACCTCCCCACCAACTGCCTCCATGACTCACAGCCTGTTCCCCATCAACCCTGGGGAGCAGTGATGGGGGTGGCTGGGTGACAGACCTTATGTAGTATTTAGTTGTTAGCTGAAAAGTTTGGCTAGAAATCCAGCTGGTGGGAAGTGCTTCCCGAAGCACTGAAATGCTTAATGATGTCATCTAGGATTAGGCCAAAACCAAACAGCAGGTAAAGTAGTAGCTGCTGCTGCTCCTAAGTCGCTTCAGTCGTGTCCGACTCTGTGCGACCCCATAGACCGCAGCCCACCAGACTCCCCCGTCCCTGGGATTCTCCAGGGAAGAACACTGGAGTGGGTTGCCATTTCCTTTTCCAATGCGTGAAAGTGAAAGTGAAGTTGCTCAGTTGTGTCCGACTCCCAGCGACCCATGGACTGCAGCCTACCAGGCTCCTCCGTCTGTGGGATTTTCCAGGCAAGAGTACTGGAGTGGGTTGCCATTGCCTTCTCCTAAAGTAGTTCAGTTTAGTCGCTCAGTTGTGTCTGAGTCTTTGTGACCCCATGAATTGCAGCATGCCAGGCCTCCCTGTTCATCACCAACTCCCGGAGTAGAACCATATACAAATAAACGTATTATTAACATTATCATTCACAAACCCTAGCACAGTCACCATTATTTTACTAGAAATGAGAAATCAAGAACTGGGTGGCTTTTCTCCATTAAATAGATTGCCAGCATTTGCCTTGCTGCTGCTGCTATGGCACTTCAGTCGTGTCTGACTCTTCCTGACCCCATGGACTGCAGCCTACCAGGCTCCTCCGTCCATGA
This sequence comes from Oryx dammah, assembly GCF_014754425.2. Classification (NCBI taxonomy): domain Eukaryota; kingdom Metazoa; phylum Chordata; class Mammalia; order Artiodactyla; family Bovidae; genus Oryx; species Oryx dammah. Next base: position 46,957,299 of record NW_024070185.1, on the reverse strand, counting down.
GATTTTCCAGGCAAGAATACTGGAGTGGGGTGCCATTGCCTTCTCCGCCAGCATTTGCCTTAAAGCAGTTTAAATATGCATATTTATATCTGTTACTACCATTTGGCTTTCAGCTCTCATAGGGGTATTTGGGAGAATCTGAAATTGATTATGTAAGTAAAAAAGGAAACAATATACAAGTGCCAAACATTTTAAAATGTGTATTTGTCATATTTCCTCTAGTTTGTTCTGATGATAACTTTATCAGTGATAGCATTAATGAATGTGATGAATAACTCAAATTTGGGGGTACAAAAAGTTAGCTATGACTTTTCCATTCATCACATAACATAAAAGTTACTTTTATTAAAATAAAACTTAAGTATGAGTAATATATACTGACAAAAATAGAGCTTTAAAGGATACTTTTAATAAGAAAGATTTCCGCCTCCCACCCCTTGTATTTCCAAAAGAAACAGTAAGCTCAGTGTTTATTTTCAGGAGTATGCCTTACACATTGGATATGTTTAACAATTTTATTTTTTTTGGTATTGAAGTTGGCATCAATAAGGTATTTTTCAATTATTGAGGATATTTATGTTAAAAGAATAAAACATTTTTTCACAAAATGTAGGTTCAGTTGTTTAGACAGAAGGATTTTTAAAACTTTTTTGTTTAGAAATAGTTATACAGTTTTAGGAAGTTGCAAGGAAATGTATAAGGAAGTCCCTTGTACTCTTTCCCCAGTCTTCTGATGTTAACATCTTACACTATTGTATAATATCAAGGTCAAAAAATTGACATTGGTTCAATCCATACCGTTTCACTAGTTATACATGCATTCCTTTGCTACTTATTTCTTAATCTCTAAGATGTAAATTCCTAACTACCGCTTTGAAATAGTAAGAAGCAGGTAATCATTATATAGTAAGGAAATGTAGGATGATGGCTTAAAACAAAGCTTCGGGAATCAGACTGCTTAGGGTTTGAATCCTAGCTCTGTCATTTATTTGATATATAATCAAGGGCAAGTTACTTGACCTCTCCTGCTTAACAAGCTAATAGAGGTAACATTTGGAACAGTGTCTGGCACATAATAACTGCTCTGTTGTAATTAACTTTATTAAATATTATTTTTATATTATAGTCTTTAAAGAGTCCTAATCCACAGTAAATCACGAATAAACATTAGTCATTACTTGTTACATATTTCACTGAGAGAAGGGTCTCCTTGGCTAGAGGTATGTTAAGAAACAATTTTTACTTGGACAAGGTTATTATCTTTATTAGAGAAAATCACAGAATTGTTGTTGTTTTGTGTTGTCCCTTAGTTTACATGGAGCTTCTCCTGTGTTCGGTATAGCATAAACCCATTCTTTACAGGCTAAGTTGCTAAAGTGAAACGACTATACGGAATAAGCTCAGTTCAGGAATCTCTGCTGAACAAAATAATTGCCATGGAATACTAAAATCTGACAATTTTGTATAAAACATAGCAAAGATAACACTTCCCAAAGAGTGAGGTTTAGTATGAAAAATAAAAAGTGAGTGAGTTGATAACCATAGGAACTATGCACAGTTGTATTTTAACACTCTCAGTGTGATTCCATCCTCTTTTCTTCTTTCCTGAAGCAGGAAACTGCAGGTCCTAATGGGTAGAACTTGGGTCATTCTGGTGAGGAATTAGAGCACTTATTTTTCTATCTGCACATATGCATTGTGGAGCAACCCTCATGTTTTGACCTGCAAGCCAGAGAAAGAGCCTGACAAATGTGACAGAAGGCGTGATTTTGCCAGATCCCTACTTGAAATTTCCTGATGCTCAATGTTGCAGTAGCTCTCTTGGGCTTACGTCATTTTCTGTCAACATTTTATCCTCCTCTAAGGAGGATAAAGTTGCAAAACCCATTTTAGATGCAAGGTGCAGAGAGCAGTGTTGTGACTATCAAGTGCTTGTGATTTCTACTGTATTTTGAGTTATTAACTTAGAAAAAGAGGCTTTCAGTTCAGTTCAGTTGCTCAGTCGTGTCCGACTCTGCGACCCCATGAATCGCAGCACACCAGGCCTCCCTGTCCATCACCAACTCCCGGAGTTCACTCAGACTCGTGTTTGTCGAGTCAGTGATACCATCCAGCCATCTCATCCTCTGTCGTCCCCTTCTCTTCCTGCCCCCAATCCCTCCCAGCGTCAAAGTCTTTTCCAATGAGTCAACTCTTCACATGAGGTGGACAAAGTACTGGAGTTTCAGCTTTAGCATCAGTCCTTCCAAAGAAATCACAGGGTTGATCTCCTTCAGAATGGATTGGTTGGATCTCCTTGCAGTCCAAGGGACTCTCAAGAGTCTTCTCCAACACCACAGTTCAAAAGCATCAATTCTTCGGCGCCCAGCCTTCTTCACAGTCCAACTCTCACATCCATACATGACCACAGGAAAAACCATAGCCTTGACTAGACAGACCTTTGTTGGCAAAGTAATGTGTCTGCTTTTGAATATGCTATCTAGGTTGGTCATAACTTTTCTTCCAAGGAGTAAGCGTCTTTTAATTTCATGGTTGCAATCACCATCTGCACTGATTTTGGAACCCAGAAAAATAAAGTCTGACACTGTTTCCACTGTTTCTCCATCTATTTCCCATCGAGTGATCACAGGACTGGATGCCATGATCTTTGTTTTCTGAATGTTGAGCTTTAAGCCAACTTTTTCACTTTCCACTTTCACTTTCATCAAGAGGCTTTTTAGTTCCTCTTCACTTTCTGCCATAAGGGTGGCGTTATCTGTATAGCTGAGGTTATTGATATTTCTCCTGGCAATCTTGATTCCAGTTTGTGTTTCTTCCAGTTCAGCATTTCTCATCATGTACTCTGATCTTATGTATTCCAATTATATGGGTTTTTTTAAGCCACAAATGAAAAACAGGTATATTTCTTGACAAAATAAAGGAAATATTTTTAAGGGGAAAAGAGTTTATTTATGGAAAAGAGAATAATGTCAATGAAATGATTGAGTCTGTTCTCATAAGTAATTATTATAAAATTGAAGAATAATGATAAGTCATTTAGCTACTTTTTAACATGCTAGGCAGGGTACTCTGTGTTTTGTAATTGCTAAAACATTCCTGCTGGGTAGGTGTTTTTAGGCCTATATTACACCACACTCTGCTCTAAGGACACTGTGGTCAAATAATAAATAAGATTCTTGCTTCAAATTGCATAAATAAAGGCTGGAGTATGAGCTCAGATCTGTCTGATCCCCAAATCTTTCTCTTTAGGCTAAATCTTTTATCTTCCATAAAGCATTACCTTTTCAAAGATGAAACTAATATAAAGGTCAAACTTGTCTTGGCCTCTCTTGAGTCTAAGATTTAGCTACAGGTGTGTGTGTGTTAGTTGCTCAGTCGTGTCCAACACTTTGTGACCCCATGCGTGGACTATAGCCTGCCAGGCTTCCCTGTCCATGGGATTTTCCAGGCAAGAATACTGAAGTGGGTAGCCATTCCCTTCTCCAATGGATCTTCCTGACCCAGGGATTGAACCCCAGTCTCCTGCATGGCAGGCAGATTCTTTACTGTCTGAACCACCAGGGAGGCCCCTAGCTACAAGTAAAGGCATGTTTTTCTTGATAAAAGAATTTGATAGTCAAGGGGAAGATCAGCTAGGAAACTAAGGTAAACTTCCAAAGAAAAACTCCTGCAGTGCTAGTTTACTTAATGCTATTCTCATGGTAGGACTTTTCCTCAGAAACTTTCTACATTTAAGGGATGATTATAAATATACAATTTTCAACAGAGATTGCTATGATTTTTTTTAAGCAAATGTACAAACTACCCTCTATCATCTTTTATAGCTCAAAGAAAAAAAAAAGCTTTATAATTCCAGGCATTTTGTTCAGGAGAGAAGAGGTAATGAGTACCATATGGCATGTCTGCTGTGAGAAGTGATACATTATTTTATCATCCAGAGAACAGCATTGGGTAACAAGACCAGGATTTGTATCATGGGATCATGGAGCCAGGAGTACTCAGGGAAGAGTTTGCCAGCCTCTTATAATCTGTCACCACCTGTAACTCTAACCACTTTCTCCAAAGACAGGGAAATTCTGGAGCATCCACAAGTGTGAGAGGCCAGACAGCAAGGAAAAGCACAACTTAAGGGTCTCACAACTTCCGTCAGTTCAGAGGGGGTGAGGGATCTATTCTGATAAAACTCTAGAATAAACCTGAAGAGTCAGGAATTTCAGAAGCTTCTTTTGTTCTGGTTTCCCCATGGATTGTTCTAATCTGGTTTCAAAGCTCATTGTTGGTCTCAAAACATTATAAGCCTTTACAAGAGGAGAGATGGGTTGAAAGTGGGTAGGGTGTGATATCTGATTTTGAATGGTATGTATCATGCATTGCCCACTTTTAGGGTTGGGACATGAATACACACACACACACACACACACACGCACACACACGATTATTTCTAACAGTAAAGAATCTTTCCTCTGCTGATGACATTCTTCCTTTTTTTAAGAGTTGTACATAAAGGTTCAGCTGTAAACACCTATAGGCAAAAGATTTCCTAGGGTGAAAGGAATGAAATATACTTAGAAAAAATAAGGGAAATAGTAAAGGAAATGATAGGCTTTCAAAAAGAAATTTTATAATTTTTTAAAAGAAAGTCAAAGACACTAGTTTTGGGGCTATTTACAAATGTTAAAAATGGAAAAGGAAATCTCTCTCTGACACAAAATCACAGGTGTAATAAAACTATAAAGGAATGGGCTGGAAGGCTTTAAATACTTTTTTTTTTCTCCAAGGTAGTAAACATTGTTTACTGAGTTAATGCTCATTTAGTCACTGACAAATGCATTGCTACAGTTGGTACAAAGTCCTTTGTGAACAGTGAAAGTCTCAATAGTGCCTCTACACTTAGAAATAGTCATTCATTCTGTCAAAGTATTAAGAAATTGATGGGGGGAGACGCTACTGAGAAAGAATAAGAATATTTGATAGCTAGCTTGAAAAGCAGCATCAAATAACACTGTGCGCCTATATTTTAAAAAAGATAAGCAGAAGCATAAAATAAGGATTCAGAATATTTTGAATTTTGAGTTATTTCATTCAAAAAATGGATGAGTGAGTTCAGTGATGTTATAAATGACAAGAAAGAATGAGAGCAGGAGCCCAAAGTAAAAGTCAAATTCTGTAACTCTTTCTTACATAGAATGTTCATGGAGTTGATCATTTAGATGCCTAATTAAATAAGTTCAGGCCATTAATGAATCCTTCTAACATTTTGAGAGAATTTGGAATGCTTAAGGTTAAACCTCAAACGTAGGTCCTTGTGTATGAATAAAAAAGATTAATAAAATAGAACAAAGTTCTTCATGATATGGTTATAACTTCTTAGGAAATTAAGAAGAGTGGAATCATACTGTTGTTTCACTTGACTTAATGTGAAATATTAGATAAAAAGTCCCCGGTTCTCATGGGCCTCCTTGTAATTTCTGTCTCCATGACACCTGTAGGCATTTATTGTGAGAATCCTTTAGGTCTGCCAAGTGGTATATGAATGAACTCCTTAGGGGCCAAAGACTGCAACTGCTTTACTTTTCTCAAATTATATTGTGCAAAGCTGGGAGTCATCCCCCAGGTTGTAGGCAAATTCCGTCTTCCTCAGTCTCTAGAAATGGTTGTCTTGAATCACCTCTCAAATAAATCTCTTAAAGCAGATTCTTTAGCATGGGGTCATGGACCTCCTTAAATTGTGTGCAAACATCTGGGAGTATATAGCCATGCTTCTCTTCAGGGAAGAGGACTTATAGCCTCCTGAAGGTTTCTAAATTATTAACTCATCCCCTACCCCTACCCCCCAACTATCATGCTTGAAAACTGTACTTGGATGTTTTTATTTGGTGTTTTTTTGAAGTCAGTCACAGTTGTTGAGGTGGTATTTTATGGTGTTGTATATTTCTAAAACTGTTGTCCAGTAAGGTAACTACTAGCTGTATATGGCTATTGAGTACTTGAAATATGGCTAATCTGAATTGAATTATGATGTAAATGTAAAGTACACACTGCATTTCAAAGGCTTAATACAAGAAAATGTAAAATATCTCATTAATTTTTGTATTGATTACATGTTGCATGCGTGTGTGCTAAGTCGCTTCAGTCGTGTCCGACTCTTTGTGACCCTGTGGACTATAGCCCACCAGGCTCCTCTGTCCATAGGATTCTCCAGGCAAGAATACTGGAGTGGGTTGCCATGTCCTCCTCCAGGGGATCTTCCTGACTCAGAGATCAAACCTGCGTCTCCTGTGGCTTCTGCATTGCAGGCAGATTCTTTACCTCTGAGCCACAAGGGAAACCTTGATTACGTTATAATGAAAATATTTTGGATATGTTGGGTTAAATAACATATTATTAACATTATTTCATCTGTGAATACTAAAATACTTAATATTACATGTGAAATTTGAATTATATTTCTAATAAATAGTGTTGACCTAGAGTGTACAGCTCTACTTATCCAGAGCTACAGAAAAAAATAAATAATTTTTCAGTTACTATTAAAGAGCATCTTCTCTTACAGGGAAGGGAAGAGAATTAAGAATGTGAGCAAAATGCTTTACTCATATTAATTCACAGAATTCTCTCAGCTCCCCTGTGAGAGAAACAATATTGGCTGAGAGAATCCCCAAGAAAACAGACAACCTCATAACCATTCCCCCTGACTTTAATTCCTGAACCAACTATGACAATCCATTATCTTAATAGCAACAGTTATGCTTTAAATGTTAAACTAGTTTAGTAGTATTGTGGTAAAAATACACTAAAATAAAGTGTAATGGTTACATCTCCAGACTTGAGAGTCAGACACATCAGACTTGTAATTGGGACACCACCAATTACTACCTGTGTGTTTTGGGAAGGTTGCTGAAGCTCTCCAGACAGCAATTTCTTATTCTTTAATACAGAGGAGAGGATGAATTGGAATAGGTGTGTGCTCAGCTGTGCTTTGCACTGGGCCTGCTTGCATAGGAAATACTCCATAAATATTATTGTTTATTATTCTGATTATTACTGTTACTCTGAAGAGGTTAGGCTAACTGGAGGTTAATCTCAAATGCTGCCACTTAAAAACTGAATAATTTGGGCCATGTTATTCTTGTTCTGTGTAGGTCTCTGTTTTTCTCACTTGCAAAATGAGAATAATATTTCCTACTTACTAGAGTTACTAGGATTAGTGATCTCCTTCAAGACACTTAGCACAGTGCTCGGCATCTTTGTGCCACTCTTACACAGTCCCTATTAGACTGCTATAATTATTTCCTCCCTATAGTGACACAGTGGAAAGGGGCATGGTCTTTGGAGCCAGACTTCCTGGGTTCAAGTCTAGGGTCTGCCACTCTCTAGTCATATAACTTTAAGCAATTTATTTAGCCTATTTTGCCTCAGTTTCCTCATCTAGAAAATGGAGTCACTGTGAGAATTAAACAAATTAATCCACAAAGAGGAATGAAGCCTGGTACATAGTAAGTGTTTAACTAATGTTAACCATTTTAATACCATTGTTATTAGTTTTTAGTTTCTCATATTTTGCTTTTCCTTTTGTACTTTCATTGTTTTTCTTCCTCCTTTGTATTCTTTTCAACATATTTGAACTTTCAGGGATACTCTTGAATATTCTGAATAAATTATTGACACTTGGAACTAAAATTACTGCCATGATCTTAACCAGTATGTTTACTTTACCTCATAAAGTAATTTGGAAAGAATGAGATTGTGACAAATACATAGATTTTTCATGTTACCCATTACCTTCAAGTTGTTTCATCATAGGTATGGTCAAGAAGTTAAGATTCTGAGAACATTTTTAAAAAGTAATCTCAGAAATTGTTAGATCTGAAACCCAGCTGGCCAAACCATATTACTATTGCAGATCTGGCTAGAAACTTTCAACCAACTTGCAGAGTTGTTCACACAGGTGAATGATTTGTAGCACCCAACAGAATCTTTTTCAGTGAATATGATGGAAATAATGAATAGGAGCACTTCATGTGTTTGTCACGGTTCCACGTTAGGTCTGGTTGAAAAATACTGGTGAAAGTGAAAGTCTCTCAGTCATGTCCGACTCTTTGAGACCCCATGAACTGTATAGTTCATGGAATTCTCCAGGCCAGAATACTGGAGTGGGTAGCCTATCGCTTCTCCAGGGCATCTTCCTGACCCAGAAATTGAACCGGGGTCTCCTGTATTGCAGGCAGATTCTTTACCAACTGAGGTATCAGGGAAGCCCGAAAAATACTGATAGAAAGTAAGAAATAAAGCTAACTAAACAGTCAATGAATACTAGGGCAAAATGTTGTTAGAGATCTTAAAAATCACTTAAATTTTCACCTTTAGGTAAAAGAAACATTTGTCAATAAAGTCCTACAAGAAAGACGAGATTAGAGGACTATGACTTTCCCATTTGCATTATCCTTTTGGTTAAGTTTTTATTTTAACTAGCTTGGCATTGCTTTATATCTTACTGTAGTTTCTACACTGATGAGTTTTATTTCCATGCCAGTAAACTGGACATATAGCTTCTTTTATTGTTACAACATAATTCATATCTTTCAGCCAATCTGATCAGCTTTCTTTTCAGCTAAATGATTAGCATAACTCTACATAATTCAGTACATATATTTCCTTTAGTCCTATTTAATACAAACCATCTTTTAATCTCAAGTGCTATAGTAGGCATTGGAATTTCCACTGAATGTCTCCAGACCACATTCACCAGGCACAGATAATTAGCAGTGGAATATATCATGTTAATGACAATAGCTTGTCTCATTTTGTAGCTTCTTGTTGACTGTTTCTTTTGTGGAAGTCAAAAGAGAATGTGAATCATTTGAGAGTTTTAGTTCATTGAGCTTCTTCTGCCTTCAGCCTCTTCTCAAGCCGCCAAAATGATTTTGCGTGAGTTGGAGGAAATGAACTTTGCAATACATCAAAGATGAAAAGGTAATTAAGATGCTGTTTCTTATTTAACTAATTGCTTTCAATTCATTCACCTTTGTACTTTGGAGGGGAAAATGCACAGATTTTTTCTGTTTTGAGTGGTGAAAAATGCTTAGTAGGATTCCAGTTAATACACTCAGATTAAAAATCACACTAAATAAATCTTTTCCAGTGTGAACAGAAATTGTGACTTTAAGAAATATGGTAATTTTGCTTGGCAACTTATATGTTCTCTTTTCACTCTGTTTTGTATTGCAGCAAACAACATTACTATTTGTCTTTATGCAGAAGAGGACAAAATTGCACAAAAATATCCAAACGGACAGTTTAAAATTTCAGTTTCATAAAGCCATTTAATGCACTTACATTTAGGAAACTAAATGTGTCTTAAGTGCTGGTCCTAACTGTTTAGGACACTACTGGATATTTTTCTTGACTGTGTGGTGCTGTAAAAAATTCATACTTTCTTAAAATTAAGAAAGAAAAAGTAAAGACTTCACCTAGTGATTAGACCCTGTCTGTTTTGAAGATGACCGTTGATGTTTTCCTGTTCTTTATACTGGACAGAGAAGTAATTGGACTTTAGCAGAAATGATTGCCTTCTGTTCTAATATTCTAAATCAGAAAGTAAAGTAAGTAAAGTTGCTCAGTCGTGTCCAACTCTTTGTGACCCATGGACTGTAACCTATGAGGTTCCTCCATCCATGGAATTTTCCAGGCAAGAGTACTGGAGTGAGTGGGTTGCCATTAGAAACTTCCAGGTACTGCATTCTGCACCTCACCTTGCCACATCTGTGTTGTATATCCCTCTCCCTTGGAGTTCTTGCTACACACCTAAAAAAATCTTGACTTTAAAAGGTGATAATAAGTGATAAAATTTTAAGGATTACTCATCAAGGAAGGAGTGGCATTTTTAAAGAAGCAAAATTAGTGAAAGTTTCAGGTATCCGTGATGAGGGAAAAGCAGTTTGAGAAGACATGTATCCCTTGTACACGAATAGGAACCAGTTTCTTTGACTGTTAACAAGATCAGTTCCTCCTGGGGATACAGAACCTTCTATCAGTTGAAAAGTCAGTTAAGCTTAAACAACTTATTTTAGCTTAAAGTAGATTATATTTATTTACTATATTTGATGTAAGGATAAAGTCTTTTCTTGGAGTATGTTACTAGTCATTGAGTATGACTAGTATCTCTACTAGTCAGAAAGTGTGTTACCTCTCATTTACCTTTTTACATAGACCACATCCATCCTGTAGGATCTAATTTCCAGTTAATTTCTATTTCTTTAAAAGAAAGAGAGATCTTAATGATAACTATAGAGCAATTTGGTGTAAGTGAACTTTTGTATTTTTTCTACTTTATTATTCTTATTTTTATAGTTGTCTACACTACATTAATCATATTGCTTCATCCATAGTTTTGTATATAATGGTGGTTCATTCCTCCTTGTTACTGTATACTATTCCATATCTTACATATCCATATTTATGCTGATGGGCATGTAGATAGTTTCTAGTTTGGGATTTTCACAAATAGTGCTGCGGTAAATATTTTTTCAGTTTTTTATTGATTGCATGCATCCATTTTTGTTGGCTATATACCTTGGAGTAGAATTGCAGGGTCATGCAATGCATACCATCAGCTTTAGTAGACAGTATGAAATAGTTTTTCAATATGGTTGTACCAGTATACTCCCACCAGCAGTGTGAGTGTTCCAATTGCTCCACACACATTCTTGCCAACCCTTGGTATTTTTTATCTGCTTGAATTTTCTGTCTACAGAATTTTGGCCAGTCTGATGGAAGTGTTATATTAATACTTAAAAATTTTAGACATTATTTTACAATAGGTAAGAATTTAGTTCATGTACATGACCCTTCCTTTTCTGTTCTTTCTTCCTTTTTCCATTCTCTCTGCCTTTATCCCATTTTAATTGTTAAATTATTTTCAATTCTATTAATTAATTTTTATACTTCTTATACAACTTTGGTCATAATCTCTTAATTTTAAAATAAAATTTTAGAAAGTTATGTATATAGAAAGAGGCAAAATTGTTTATGTATATATAAATTTATGCAAATACATGAATGAAAAATAGAGGGTTTATACTAAAAATTCCTCCCAAGTCATAATGTGTTTAAAGAGTAGAAAGCCTGTGCAGTTGGAAGGATTTGTTTGTTCTATGCTGAGAGTATGGTCTACAGAAAAACTAAAAATAGGAAGGAAGGAAGGGACGGTGGTGAGAATGGGAAAGAGAGGGGAGAAAGAAGAAAGGAAAGAAGGGAGAGAGGAAGGAAGGAAAAGAAGGAAGAAAGAAAGAAGAAAAGAAACAGTATAGATAACACAGTTAGGTTCTCTGACCTTCAGTGACTTCTTTAGGGAGGACTTGATGGGGTGTGTACTCATGGTGTCAGCACGTGTTTCAGGAAAGATATCATATTGTTTTCATATCAATTTCAGGAAAGATATGGCATTATTTTCATTGTTTCATATCAATGTTTTCAGTTCTGTGGGATCTCCAGAGAATTTCATCCACTTAGATGGCAAACTTCTATGACCAGGGTAACCTTACTGCTCCTTGTCTTTATTAACAGTCACTGGGCTTTGGGAGAATATTTTTGCTTGAGTTGCAGGAATAATTGTGTCAGTTATCACATTTTTTTTTTTTTTGGCTTTTGTGAGAATTAGCTCTCATCTACTGAAGGGAAGCTAATCTTCACTAAACACATTGTATCTCCTGCTTCATGGTCATTGACAAAGCCCACTTTGCTATGAGTCTAGTCATAGTGCTTAAGTTTTTAGTGAAGTCACAAAGCAGTTGGCCCCAAATTCATTTCACACTCACCATTTTCAAATTTCTAGGTTTGTTAGAATGTCAGTTCTTGACTTTGCGCCTCCATGTGTGTGAGGACATGATGAAAGGAATCAGACATTGTTTAGCTTAAGAGAAGATAAACATTAGGGGGCTTGTTAAGGCCATCTTCAAGAACTTGATGACTATCATGAGGAAGAGAACATATGTTAAATTGTGGTGACTCTAGAATTTGGAATAAAGGTAGAAGGTATGTGTTTCAGCTTAGTTTATAAGGATGAGCTTCCTAATGCTTAAAATGGTTTAGTAAGGAAATGTCCTGCTTGTGATAAAGAAGATATCTAATGCTACAGACTGAATGTTTAGACAGAGGGTGAATGATAGCTTGTTGGGTTTTTAAGGTTAGACCTCTAAGCTTCTATTTCATTCTGAGCCTCTATGGTTCAATAGAATGTATTCTACTGAATCAGAGATACCATCTATTATAAAAAGCATCCTGATTTCAGAGAGGTTAAAAATGTAAAAAAATTGAAGGTGTTAAAATTGATGAAATATGGTTCATATTCTCCTATTTTGTGAGGAAAACTTGTGAATCAAGCATAGCTATGTAGTTTTCATCACTTTCTCTATGTTTAATCTCCCCTCTCATACTTAGCTTGATCTAGTTGGTCCCATGGCATGCCTGTCTGTTTACACATACTAAAAATAACGAAAAGAAAAAATATTTACTATTCATTCTCGTGCAATACAGTGCATGGCCATTTGACCCAGAGCAAACATATGGAGAGAGTTTCTTCTGATTATAGACTCATAATAGAGTCAACAGGTTAGTAGGACTATGTAAGATCATAGAGTACCTAAGACTAATAGAGGACTGTTGGGATCTGCTATTGTCTTGAAAACATTTTTTTGAATCCTACTTAAAGTTCACATTCCGGAACATTTCACAGTGTTATATTTTGATTGATTTATACATAAAATTTGTTTTTATTTTATGTAGAAAATGTTATTTGACAATATAAGTAATTTTGCCTTAATCTTATTTTATTAATATTTATATTCTTTAATGCCTAGAAACAATGGAGAAAAAAAGGTTTATATCATAATTCCCATTTGCCTTTCTAATGTATTAACATCCACCTTTGTAGCTGCCTTGACTCCTCCAGGAAAGTTAAGGCACTCTGGAAATGTTTTTTAACACTAATCCCAGAATTTCAATGTTGGTGATTTTAAACATGTTCTTAGATTTGATGCTGCTTTTCTCTGATAACTTTGTGAGAGAGATGATAGACATTCAGCCTACTTTTCTAGTTACTGGCTATTAGGAAATTTGAAAAAAGATAAATGAACATCAGAAGAAGAAAGAGTCAATTTTCTGCTTGACCATAATCATGTCTAATTTAGCCTCTTGTAAAGTTCCCAGACATTTGTGATCCTTGTCAAGTGCAAAAAAGAAATGCAGAGATGGTCTTGAAACAAAGCTTTAAAAATGTTTTTCTAAGATGAGGGCAATTGAAAGCTCATTTTTAGACCAAACAGTAAAAAAAAAAAAAAAAAAAAAAGACATACGCAATCACAACTCATCATTAAATTTTTCTAAGTGTGTCTAGAAAACTCGTCAGTTGCTCTGAGTGCTCATGTATGTGCTGGTACCATCATTCATGACAGATACCATTGACTGATATTAGGGTTATTTTCCCCTTAATAGGCAGATGCAGGTGAGCCAGGGGCTTGCAGCTCAGTGAGGTGAGCATTCTTGGATTAAGTGCTTTGATATATCTGGAAAGGCCCCTTGTAGCTCCTTTTCAGGGATGTTATCATTATACCTAAAGAATGAACTTTCAAGTCATCCAGGTTAGCCTCAGGCTTTTCATCCTCTAGGGAATTCTCATTTCTGTTCCCCTTTGTTGACAACTAAGGGAAAAGATAAATATTTACTTTATCATAATTTTCTGACTTTTATTTTGCTCTCTAATTGATATTTAGTTCTCATACCTAATTTGTAAACTATGCATAATCGTTTTGTTTTTGTCAGGGGGAGGAATCTGGGATGAATTATTATATTTCCATGAAATGTCACTAATAATTTCAAATCCATGAACCTAGATAGGAAGTGTGAAAATACAGAATGGAGCCTGTGGTTTTCTCATTAAATGCCATTGTGCGTTGCAAACATTGTTTAGAGTCTCATTTTGTTTAATATGAGTGTGTGATTTCTGGACACAGAGGGTTGTTTAAAAAGGGAGGAAGTATGCTTTGTGAGTCCCTTTGCTTCAAATGACAAGATTAATATTAATGTAGCATTACTCACAGGTGCACGGCTGTGGGATTTTAGGGCTCTGTGTTCTATTCTTGTGAATGAGCCACTTCCAAAACTTCTGCTTAATCAGAGTGACCACTGACAAATCAAATTATGATTTTCAAAACTGGTATCACAATACCAGTTTCCCCACAGCATTTCTCACTCTCCTGCCCTCTTATTGCCTTTTCACAGTTTTCTCCCAGGAGGACTTGGAATTATTCAAATAGGAGGGATAATGCTCGATTTCAGAAAGAAATGAAAATACATCTGTTGCCATTGCAACAGTTAAACAACCAGACAGCCCTTTCAACTAGGAGCAAGTTTAGGCCTCCTTCTCTTTAATATTGAGCAAGGTTATTGTTTCAGCTTTGGTAAATTTGCAATGCCCCCAATGGCCTTCTCTCATCTGATCAAGGACATTTCTGAACAGGAGGACAGCTCAGTCTGGTAAAATAACTGACACAAAGCTGATGAGAGACTGTGGGCTTTCCTTCTAATGAGCAGAAGGCAATATGTGAACGGAGGCTGAGGTGGATGTGTCAAAAGAATATACCACAAACAGGAGCTCACATATCATCTTCACTGCTTAATGACTGTGCCGCCCTTGCCCCAGGAATGAAAGGGTAAATTGAATATGCATTCCAACCTGGAGGGAAAAGTGAGTTGATTTAAGAAGTATCACCTCCCTTTCCTCCCCAAAATTCCTCTTCTGCCCTGTTCTTGAAGGCTTTTAATTGCAGTTAAAACAGCAAGAATCACCCAGGGAAATTTTAACTATCCTGATTCCCAGGCCACAGTCAGGGCAATTAAATTAGACTCTGAGGAATATCAGAGTTATTTTTCTTTTTCTTAGGTAACTCCAATGTGCAGCCAGGTTTGGGAACAAGGGGGTTAGTTTGACCAAGCATGAGAAGAAATTAGCGTGGAGTCTGACAAAGAGATGAAGCCCTACTTTTTTCAAGGATGTTTGGGAGATACTTGCTGCAAAGAGGAGAAAAGGAAGAAAAGGAAAAGAAAGGAGGACAAAGTTTTACGCTTCCAGTCTTTCTCCAAGCCAACTGGAGCCTCCATCCACCCAGTGTGGATAACCTAGGTTGCACCTGCAGCTCGGGGTGGGGTGAGGTTGATCTCCAGGCCTGGGGGACTAGGCGGGCTGGGGTTACTAGAAATAGCTACCCCCCAGTATCAGTAGCCCCAGGGGTGAGCCGTGCGTCTCCTTCCTCCCCCTAGGGAAGGCGGTGGCTGCGGGTGGAGAGCAATTTGGGGGCGCAAAAGGAAGCTGTCTTTGGCGCAGGTGGCGCTCGCCGTCCTACGGTTTGGCCAATCGCGGGCGCAAGCGCAGCCTGGTGGTTGCGGCGGCGGCGGCGGCGGCGGCGGCGGTAAACGAGCGCAGGGCTGTGGCAGGAGCCGGCGGAGGCAAAGGCGGCGCCAACAGTGAGCTACAACGCAGGCGGGAGTGAGACCCAGTGGCGAGAGCTCTCGGCGCTGGGGTGTTGCCCGGCGGAGCGAGGCGAACTTAGCATGGGGAAGAAGTGGAGAGATGCGACCGAAATGGAGCGGGGCTGCTCGGACCGCGAGGACAGCGCGGAGAGCCGCAGGCGCAGCCGGAGCGCCAGCCGGGGCAGGTTTGCCGAGTCGTGGAAAAGGTTAAGTTCCAAGCAGGGATCCACCAAGCGCTCGGGACTCCCGTCGCAGCAGACGCCGGTGAGTGGCTGGGGGAGAGCCCCTGGTGTCTTCCACTGCTTGACGCGACTCGAGCCCTTTCCATGGTGCTGAACTTGCCTCGTTAGAGGCTCAAGCCAGGGAACTTGTGGAGCTGCTTCTAATGCAAGTGTTGGGGGCTGTGAGGAGGGGCAAGAAGGAACGACTTTCCTTTCCTCAGCTTGGGGAGGGTCTCCTGACGTCTCTGGTGTCTCTGCAAACATGAAAACATGTTCGAGAGGAGAGGGCTCACTGTCACATCATGAGAGTTTTGCAATTAACAGAGCGTGGAAGATGTCGAGTGTATTTTTACTCGCAGACGTCCCGAGGGGTCTGCCTGTGCAGAGTATTCAAAGGTACTAGGCATCCGCTGAATGAGAGCGGAATAGGAAGGACATGTCATATTTTTACTCTCAACACTTGCTCTTTTCCATCCCACACTCCCACTATGTTAATGGATGCATTTAATTGTTTGTAGAGTCATTTGCATGCAAAGAATAGCAAGAATATCCCAGGTGCTTATAATCCTACCGTTAACATGTACAATGTTCAGAAAACAGTTTCCCCATGTGTCAGCCCCTCTTCAGTGTCTAATTAGTGCAATAAAAGCACTTAGGTGAAATTAATACAGTCCTCATATGTGTGTAGAGAAGTACAGTTGATTAAAAAAAAGCTGTGTTTGCATTTTTAGTATTTTACATTTTGTTTTCCTTTAGCCTAAAGGGAGAGAACTCTGTTCTAGAAGAGAGTGCAGAGCCCTCCTGTTGCTCCTAGGGAAGAACGGCTCACCACTTTAACTTCTAAGACACCACTGAGAACATCAGTGTGTGTGTACTTATGTTTTACATCCAGAGGAGTTGACAGCAGAGATTGTATAGTGAAGAGAAATTGAATTCATTTTTTTAAAAAGGATGGTACCTAAGCATTGTTTAGCATGAGTAATATTAGCCTGTTCTGTTTTAGAAGGGTCATCATTGCAGGACAAAAGTTAATTCCCAAAAAGCAGGCTGTCTAAAATACTCCTTCAATAGAGTAAAATATAAATGCATATAGTATTTGGTATTTGTGTTTATTGTTTGCTACTTCTCCAAACTACTAGCAGAAAATGTTATTAAATATTTGAAATATTATACTTTAGGGTAAGTTTTTAATTTAAAATAGATATAGAACACTTAAAATGCAATTAATTTCAACCATTGAAATACTGTTTTTCTAGAAATGTAGACTTGAAGATATTTTTAAAAGGAAAATATTCTAAAGATAGGATTTTTCTGAAATAAATTATGTAGAACATATAAAATTCATGACTTCTGGTTTCTATCAATTATGTGAACTAAGAATTAACTTTATTCCCCTTTTAATAGAAATTCTAACTGTCAATCTAAGTAACTTCTTGTGCTGATTCTTTGATTCTGTTCAACAGGTGTGTGCAGAGTCTATATTAGGAACATACAAAATCTTCATAAAACTATAAGTTAGATTAAATAGCTTGTGAGTCTGTTAGCTAGAATAAAAGTGTGAGAGAAAGAGGACATAATAGATACCATGACGACAAGAAGACATCTGGAAAAGTAACCATGTTCTTTTGTTTACTAAGGATGATGATGGTGCTGTATTTCTCTGTAGTACTTGTTAATTGAAATGTTAGTAATTCAGTTACAAATCAGAGGAAAAGCCTATACTTATTCTCGCATATCATGGCAAGTTTGGTATTGATTTTTCTAAAAATCTAAGTGCATCTAGCCATGACTTTAATTATCAGAATTTTAAAAACAAATATAATGAGATTTTATAAATCTTGGAGCTGGGATGACAGTTTTTAACCAAGGTTTGATTCCATTAATTAATAACAAAGACTTTTTACTTCATTTGTAAGTAATACATTCAACTTATTTTTGCAAACAGGAAGGAAACAGTAATAATGTTTGCAACATATATGCTTATAAAAGTTTTTAATCTTTAAATAAGATTTGTTTTCTCCCTCTTAAAGTGAAGTGGTGCTATTTTCAACTTTCACTGAATTTCATGTAGAAATAGCTTAAATTATAGAGGTTAGGAAGAGATTAAAGCAATTAATATGATTAATAATGCTTTTTGTTTATTCTCATGATTAAATAAGAACTCTGTGATGTGGCTTTGGATCTTATTCACTTTGTGTTGTACTCAGAAATATTGTGGCATCTATCCTGATAAACATCACATAAGGATTTTACTCTTTCCTTTGAAGACAAAATAGATAAATGTGGGAAATTTTTAGTTAATAATAAGACATGAAAGCTTTCCTACATCTTTCTGTCTTCTTTCCTTTAAGAATAGAAAATGATTATAGAGTTTTATTAATGTGGGCTTTGTTACTCTCTGTTTTAGTTAGAGTCTTGAAATCACTTCCAGTTGAAGTCATTCCCAAGGAATGATACAGCCTATGACTCTGTCCCAGTGGGAATGATTGTGTTATTTTTCATTTTCACTAAGAACAAAGCAGAGCTACATCATGGATAATGGGGGAGATTTTCTTCAGCAAGAAGAGATCTGCCTTATTCTTGGTATCCAGGAGTACTTTTCTTCTGTGATCTGAGTCATGGTGATTTTGTGTGTGAAGTATAGATGAGGTGTGTTTGAATCAATCTGGGTAATTAGATTTCCCAACTATTTATCATTGAATATATTGGAGTTTTCTTAGAAATATCTTAGAGATTGGACTGGTCCCATGACTTAATGTCACTATTAGAAATCAGAAAGTCACATTTCTGGCAATTCCTTTGGTATTCAGAAAATGGTCTCTTGATGGTCTTTGTGGAGTGTGGCAGCCCATGTTAGGACTGTGTGTGCCATCCAGCTCTCTGTGGTCCTGCAGAAGCAGCACCGCCCCTGTGCAACAGCTGGAGGGATAGGCAACTGTTCTGAGTCCTAACAGTGGCATGAAAAGGCATATTTTCAATTTCTGGGCCACAGCCCAGGGTGTGTCTGACAAATCAATCCTTGCTGATTTCAAAAGGTTTTTTTTTTTTTTTCTTTCAGTTTTCAAATTCAAGAAGCTCCTCTTTCCTTATTTTTAGACTTCATGGTTGACAGTTCAAGCTTAAATCTAGTAATCTACAATACTCAAATTCACCCCAAGTTGTAAAATTCTGATAGGGTGAAGTACGATTTAATCATATTCATTCCTTGGAATTTCATAGGTTATTTTTAAATTTAAAAATACTGTTTTTTTGGTGTGTGAATTCAAAGGAATTTTATATCAGTTTTACAGTTAAATTAATATGAAAATTATGTATTTGAATTTTGGATATAAAATTAAGTTTCTGGATATTAATGTTTTATATAATGTCTCTGTTAAATTGGGCTTCCCTGTTGGCTCAGATGGTAAAGAATCTATCTGCCTGTAATGCAGGAGACCTGGGTTTGATCCCTGGGTTGGGAAGATCCCTGGGTTGGGAAGATCCCCTGGAGAAGGAAATAGCAACCCACTCTAGTAATCTTGCCTGAAGAATTCCATGAACAGAGGAGCTATAGTCCATGGGCTTGCAAAGAGTCAGACATGACTATCATTTTCACTTTCTGTTAAATTGGTTAATGAGTATAAAAGTAATTTAAAACTTCTTTGTCTCCATTCTATAGGATCTGGATTTCACATTTCTCCTTGTTCTATTATTTGTTTTAATTCCATCCACGCAGAAATACATATAAATCTCTTGAAAGATGAGTCAGCAAGTGCCATCTAGTGTTACAAATATCAGATGTTCACCAGTGCTTATAGTATTTTTAATTTTGAAAGGTGATTTCCTCCTCTAGCCCGTTTACACAACTGTATAATGGCTTGTTTTCAAATAGAATCAGATTTAATTTAATCTCTGAGTAACCTCTGTGCAAAAGGAAAAGAAACAGCAGTTCTGAGGGAGTCAAATGATGGAGTTGTAATTAGAGTTGTTTTTCAACCTTAGATGTCATGCTTCCTTCCACTAATGCTATAATTACCCTCATCAGCAGGTGCCTACCACAGAACATCACACTTTGTGCAGACAAGAGGGCAACTAAGGGTGTATAGAAGCAGCAGTGAGTCTATAGAAACAGCAGTCCTGCAAAGTAGACAAGTTTGGCTCAGCTGATGCCAAATTTCCTCTTCCCATAGCTGTTTGAGATGATGCTGTGTGTGCAGTGGGTATTCCATAAACAAACTTGATTCTGCTTCTGAGGCTGACTTGTCCCTTTTGGGGCAAGTGACTTCCAGTTGTTCCTGCCAAAAGCTGGGTTCTTCACAATCTTAAAATAAACAAGAAAAAGCTGAGTCAAAGACAGGGCTAAAATCAGAAAAACTCATTCCCAACCAATTGCCCATTTGAGGATTGTGTGGACGGTAGGTCCCATGGTGGCTGTGGTAGAAAGCAACTTGGTGAAAAGAATCTTCGCTTTCTTTTTCAGAGTCTAATATGGTACTGCAGTGTCATTAAACCCTTAATAGTTTATTCTTGTTACACAAAGGGCTCTCTGGTGAAAGAACAGATCCCCTGTAGTGCTAGTCCATTACTGGATAAACCATTTCTTGACAAGTTGATTTTTGTCTACTGCCTTTTATGCCTTGTATTTTTTTTTTAAAGGGACAATGTTGCATCACTTAGGAACATGGTTATATTTTCTTCTTGTGATTTTTTGATGGGAAAAAAGCCATTTTCTGATAACCATCTATTTTGTTTAAGCATTTCTGGATTCTTTTTCTAGTAAGTAATATAACAACTAATAAGCTCTTTCTTATCAATCACAGTGAATTAAAATTTAATTTAGTTTCATCTTTAAGTTGAGGGCCATGGTATTAGGTACCAAGTGAATAATTAAAATATTTTGAGTTCTGAAGAGGAAGAATATCCTCGTACAGAGATGGTTTTAAACATTTTTTCGGTTATTCCCAAGTATATTATAACAATTTCTTCTGCCATTATTTATTGAGATCTTGAAAAAGAATTACATCATTAAAACTCATTTATAAATAGCAGCAAAACATATTCATTTGTTCTGGCTAGCTGTGCTGGTCTGTACAGTGACTTTACTTTTTGTTTCTTTCATTGGCAAAGACAAAAGAGGGTATGGTGCTGGTAGAGCAAATATGAAAGGCTTATAATGAACAATGTTTAAAGAAACTTTTATTCCTCTAACATTCATTGAGTACTTAGGAAGTATAAGGCACTGTGGTAGGTACTGGGAAACTTCTTCAATAGACCTAATGGTTCAACACAAGACAGAGATATGCAAAGTAACAAGATAGGGTTAAACACAGTCTAGCTTCATGGTCAGAATACAATGGAGCAAAGACTCAAGTAGTCAGTACCTCTTAATGAATGATGATGGAAAATTTAGCTAAGAAGCTTCCTAGACTTGGTGCCTGATTCTCAAAATATTAGGAAGAAAAAGAGTTGCTTAGATTTGGCAATTTGAAGAGAAAACAGGAAATCCTTTCTTAGTCATTTTAACAGACGCTTAAGAGTTGATGCCTGAATGCAGTCAATGGAAGGCATCACAGATGAGACAGAGAAGTAACCGTGATGACAACAAGGCCAAGCATGTATGTAGTACTCAGCATGTGCCAGGCACACTTCTAAGCACATCACAAAATTTATTATCTATTGCCTGCCTTCAGCTGGACTGGGAGCAAAGGTGGGGACCTTTGTTTTGTTTATTGATTTATCCAGATGCCTTGAACAGTGCCTGGTGTATAATTCAGTTCAGTTCAGTTGCTCAGTTGTGTCCGACTCTGCAACCCCATGAACCACAGCACGCCAGGCCTACCTGTCCATCACTAACTCCCCGAGTTTACCCAAACTCATGTCCATTGAGTTGGTGGTGCCATCTAACCATCTCATCTTCTGTCATCCCCTTCTCATCCTGCCTTCAATCTTTCCCAACATCAGAGTCTTTTCAAATGAGTCAGCTCTTCACATCAGGTGGCCAAAATATTGGAGTTTCAGCTTCAACATCAGTCTTTGCAATGAATACCCAGGACTTATTTCCTTCACTTAAATATTTGTTCAATGAATAAACTGGCCAATTAGGAACAAAATGGTACTTTTAAATTAATGTGAGGTAGACTTTAGGTTCTTATCTATGAAAGAAAAGAGAAATATAGGCAATTTTTCTTTCTTTTTCTTTTTTTTTCAAGATGGGAGAAATTTTAGTACTTGATTTGCTGGGTGAAGAACCTATTAGAGAAAGAGGGTTTAAATAAGCAGGAAGAAAGAATAGAAATGAAACTGGTCCATGGATTTGGAGGAGTTGGGATATTTTTAATGGGAGGGTTGAAGATCTATTTTCCCTCAAGGTTAATCCTGGTTCTCCCCTTTTCCTCTTAGGGGCCTGACTGGTGGAACTTAGACCCAACTGTTGATTCTTTTTCAGGTTTCACTTAGCACATATTTAGTCTCTTAAGTTAATGGATAATTCAAAATTATCATGCAAATATATGTAGTTTTGGGAAACTATTGTTTATTTAATAATTCATAGATTGCTAAAATGTTACTTTGTATTTTTGACATTTCTAAATATTAATGGTGAGGGACAAGAAGCCTGGCAAGCTGGTGTGCTGCAGTCCATGGGGTTGCAAAGAGTCAGACATGGCTGAGCAACTGAACAACAAAATATTAAAACCTCAATACTCTGATCTCACCAAATACCTCAAGAGATGTGGGAAATTCTCAGATCTCAACTGGGTGGGAATCACTGCTTCAGTTTGCCCCAACCTGGGATGGTTATCTTGAGTTGACATGACAAGCTACTAGTCCCTGCATACAGTGTCATGGGGTTGCATATTTACTTAAAATACCTCTGTAGAACATCAGAACTTCAACCATAAAATAGTCACACAAAACAGAACACATTCATAGTAATCAGTTCAGTTCAGTTCAGTTGCTCAGTCATGTCTGACTCTTTGCAACCCCATGAATCGCAGCACGCCAGGCCTCCCCGTCCATCATCAACTCCTGGAGTTCACTCAAACTCACGTCCATCAAGTTGGTGATGCTATCCAGCCATCTCATCCTCTGTCGTCCCCCTCTCCTCCTGCCCCCAATCCCTCCCAGCATCAGAGTCTTTTCCAATGAGTCAACTCTTTGCATGCGGTGGCCAAAGTACTGGAGTTTCAGCTTTAGCATCATTCCTTCCAAAGAAATCCCAGGGCTGATCTCCTTAATCAGCTACCTTTTGTTGATTTTTCTAGGTCTTCCTTGGGAATGAGCTTTATCATGGTGAAATTAGGAAGGACAATTCTTTTGACTAAGTGTTCCCAACAGGCTCAATTTGAATGCAGCTCATCTCTACTTGGAAAGTTCTATGGACAATCTGAAAGGATTTTAGAGAACAGTATGGTGGCTTTGGAAGCAGATAGATCTAGATTGTAACGCTGGCCTCTGTCAGTTATTACCTGTGTGGCTTTAGGTGAATTATATTTCTATGCCTCTCTTCTCCCCAGTTCTATTAGGAGGATTCCTTCTTCCTTTCCCATTGTTTAAGATTCACTCATGTTCTTTTTTTTTTTTTTAATAAAGATGGAGTAATTATTGTATTTATTTTTATTTAAAATTAAAGATGTCCCAAATATGCAAAAATAGAAAATATTACAAAAATCATTCACATATATATACTTATATATATTTAATACATATATATGTATATAATATATATTTAATACACATTAAACCAAGGTTAACAATATGCCATGTTTTCTTTATATCTTTTTTATAGAAAATCTCACTGCTTTTTTATTCAACTGTGCACATAATAAGAAAGTTCCATGTTCCATGAAAAAAAATTAAAACCCAGAATTTTACTCTTTTATGGCTAGTAAGTGCTTTGCTTTAACTGAAATATAGTTGATTTTTACAGTATTATATTAGTTTCAGGTGTACAACATAGAACACATTCAATGTTTTTATAGGTTATACTCCATTTAAAGTTATTCCAAAGCAACAGCTATATTTTGCTGAGCTGTACAATAGATCCTTGTTGCTCATCTGTTTTGTTTCTTTAACTGTTACAGACATAGCTAAAATATACCCCTACCATTCTAATGATTTCTTTCCCAAAGATAAGAATAATTTTGAACTTAAGGTTCATTCTTCTCGTATAGATTTATTTTAGAAAAATCTCTGCTACATATTTATGTATTCATAACTGTATATAAAGAAAGGTTCTGTATATTTAAACATTTTTACCTGAATGTGTAGTATATATTCTTTTGCAATTTGCTTTGTTCTCTCAACATTGTATTTTTTGTATCAAGGAGTTATATGTAGATGTTGCATACTATTTCAGTCTTTTGTACTGTAGGTAATATAGTCATTTTTTACTGGCAAAAAATGAAGTTTATTTCCTTTTTTTTTTTTTTTTGGCTATTACAAACAATGTTCAGTGAAAATATGTGCACTGTCTCTCTGATTTTTTACCTACAAAAGCAGAATACAAACTCAGGAACTGACCTTGCTCTTTGGAAGATATATGGACCAGGGCTTCTTCCCTACAGTTGTTTTGTACCAGAGAAAGGTCAGGATTGTCCAGGTGCTAACCTCTGAACAGAGCCAAAATTTGCCCAGGAGTTGAAAGGGAATGGTGCTGGCCTTCTGCTTTAAGACTGTATTGACATTCAGATCAGACTGGCCCGATTTCTAGTCTGACTCAGGTCATTAACTGGTTCTGCAGCTTTATCTTTCTGTGTCTCAGTCCTTAATTATAAAATGAAGATGGGAATACCTGTCTCCAGGATGAATTGTGAATGTAAAGTGCATTGATATGTGTAGCTATTCATTGTCTGCCAAGAGCTACTTTTAAGTGGATGTTACCTAACTATTAATACTAACCAGAGGTTTACAACAAATATCAAAAATAGAAGTTGTCTTTGTTTGATAGAGAGTGTTTATAATCTTTAATTCTTTTGAAATTAACATGTTGGTTACAGTCAAGAGGTAATATAAGGCTAATGATCATTTGTATTGGGCTTCTGGTTTTGAAAGTGCTTTGGAAAATAGAGTCAGCTTGTCTTTTCTGAGGTAATTGTTTCCACAGTTGATTCTGGTCCTTGAAATGTCCATTATTCTATGTTTTTAATGAAGGTAAATTTATTGACATTTTTAGAAATAAAATGTGAAATCTGTACCATGTTGAAATAGGATACTTTTTGCTTTGGGTATTTTTTATCATTGGGTTATTCATGTTTTGAAATAAATTATGGTTCTAAAATTATCTTCATGAACCTGAAGACTTTTGGGAAAGAATGCTTTTTAAAATGTATTTATTAAGGAAAATCTGAACATAACACTAGAGAAAATAGTAACCACATTTACTCATAATCCAGCTTCAATAGTGATCAAATCGTGACAAACTGTACTTTATTTGTATACCTCTATTTCCCATTTTCTCCCTCTTCACTAGATTATTTGCAAATTCCAGGTATCATATTATTTCTTCTAAAAATATCTGGAAAATAAGGACCCCTTATTTTAAACCATTATGAAGTTTAAGCAAATGAACAATTTCCTAATAACCACATATATTAAGTTGGAATCACATTTCCTTTATAATCTCATAATTCTGCTATCTACCCACAGTTTGTTTGAATCAGAATACAATGGTAATTGATACACTGTTTTTTTCAGTCTATGTTTCCTGACCAGATCTCCTTTTTTTCCTGTTGAAAATTATTTTTCAAAGAAATTTATTGGCCTGTAGTGTTTCCTACCTTATATATTTCGCGGAATACATCCCAATGGCGTTGTCTTACATGCTTCTCTGTCCATTGTATTTCCTATGAACTGGTAGTTTCATTGTATGAACAGGAGCCTTGATCGGTTTTGATTATTTTTGGTGAGAATACTTCATAGTTGCCTCTTATTTTAGGTATTAGCTGCCATTAATAATCATTGTCTAGAGCAGGTGTTGACAGACTTTTAATGTAAAATCCAAATAGTGAACATTTAGGTTTTGTGCACCATCAAGTCTCTTGCAACTACTCAACCCTGCTGTTATAGCCCCAGAGCAGCCATAGACACTGTGTAAATAAGTTGACAACTGTCTTCCCATACAACTTTATAAATAAATACTGAAATTTGAATTTCATATAATTTTTATATGTTGTAAATATTATTCTTTTAATTTTTTTAATCATTTCAGTTCAGTTCAGTCGCTCAGTCATGTCCAACTCTGTGACCCCATGAATCGCAGCACGCCAGGCCTCCCTGTCCATCACCAACTCCTGGAGTTCACTCAGACTCACGTCCATCGAGTCAGTGATGCCATCCAGCCATATCATCCTCTGTCATCCCCTTCTCCTCCTGCCCCCAATCCCTCCCAGCATCAGAGTCTTTTCCAATGAGTCAACTCTTCGCATGAGGTGGCCAAAGTACTGGAGTTTCAGCTTTAGCGTCATTCCTTCCAAAGAAATCCCAAGGCTGATCTCCTTCAGAATGGACTGGTTAGATCTCCTTGCAGTCCAAGGGACTCTCAAGAGTCTTCTCCAACACCACAGTTCAAAAGCATCAATTCTTCGGCGCTCAGCCTTCTTCACAGTCCAACTCTCACATCCATACGTGACCACAGGAAAAACCATAGCCTTGACTAGATGGACCTTTGTTGGCAAAGTAATGTCTCTGCTTTTGAATATGCTATCTAGGTTGGTCATAACTTTTCTTCCAAGGAGTAAGCGTCTTTTAATTTCATGGCTGCAGTCACCATCTGCAGTGATTTTGGAGCCCCCAAAAATAAAGTCTGACACTGTTTCCACTGTTTCCCCATCTATTTCTCATGAAATGATGGGACCGGATACCATGATCTTCATTTTCTGAATGTTGAGCTTTAAGCCAACTTTTCCACTCTTCACTTTCACTTTAACCATGTAAGAATGTAAAACTCATTCTTAACTCACATTCTAAATAAAAAAACAAGCCTCAGACTGGATCTATTCCTTAGCTGGAGTTTGTTTTTCGACGGCCAAGATCTGTTGTTTTATTAGGACATTGTAGAATGGTGATTTTACAATTCTGTCTTTCCTTTTTCATTTATTAGCTGAAATTTTATAAATAGAAACTGCTACTTCAACTATTTGCTTATTACTTTGAATTATAATTCATACCATGAAGTCAAGATAAATATTTGGGAAAGACCGTTTTTATTAGTTTTTGAACTAGTAATAATAATAGGAGCTTTATGGTGGCATTGATCTGTTAGTTTGCTGTCAGACCTTAGATTTTAATTGGGTCACTGTGTTCAGTTAACCATCAGAAACTATTTGACTCTTTATTATGGAGGCCAATTAACCTGTTATTAAATAGAAGATATAAAAATATAGTGTCAAACTATTTCTGTATTACAATGTTTGCTCTCAGTAGTTAAAAGATTCTGAGCATTGAGTTAATTCTACTGCTGCCATAAAAAATTACCACAAACTTAGTGGCTGGAAGCCACATGGGTTTATATTATCTTACAATTTTGTAGTTCAGAAGTCTGATATGGGTTTCTCTAGACCAAAATCAAGGTGTTAACCGGACTGTGTTCATTTCTATAGTTTCAATGGAGAATCCGTTTATTTGCCTTTTCCAGCTTCTAGAAGATACCAACATTCCTTGGCTTCTGGCTCCTGGCTGTTTCATCAAAGGCAGCAAATTTGCCTATCATTGACCCCTGCTTCCATTGTCACAATACTTTCTCTGACCCTCTCTTTTGCCTCCCCCGTCCATATTTAAGGACCCTTATAATTACATTGGACTCACTTGGATAATCCAAAACAATCACTTTAAGGTCAAATAATTAGCAACCATAATTCCCCTTTGCCATATGAAGTAACATATGTATTCACAGGTTGAAGATGAGAGTGTGAACCTCTTTTGGAGGCCACTACTTTGCCTGTCAGAGACATTAGGTATTATTGTTTCATTTGTTAAATCTTTACTAGACAGTTTTGAAGGTAGTGGTGAAAGATCCTCTCTAAGGTATCTTTAAACCCATGATAAATACTCATCTCCTTAGAATGAGGTTATGCTGGAAAAGAAAGGAACAGAATAGATAAGAATTTATTGCACTCTTTCCCCCCAATTTTCCCCTAGCTTTGTTGAGTTATAATTGACAGAATTATATATATTTAAAGCATATAAGATGATATTTTGATAGAGTATGCATTGTAAAATGCTTACCACAATGAAGCTAGTTAACATAACCATCACTTCACATAGTCACCTTTTTGTCTTTGTGGCGAGAACATTTAAGATCTACTCCCTTAGCAAATTTTAAGTATATAATATAGTATTGTTGACTTTTGTCACCATGCTGCACATTAGGTTTCCAGAGCTTATTTATCCTGTGTAACTGAAACTTTCACTCCTTTGTTTTCTGAATGTTGAACTCATAGTGAAAAGTGTAGAAGTGACAATTACCTTTCCTACTCCTGGATATTCAGTAGATTTGGGGATATGAATGTTTTGTTTTGACATACATTTTAATGATCACTCACTCTGTACAAGATAAAGCCTCAAATACTGCAGGAGAAAGAAATGTTGAAAAGACTTCTGGAAGACTTATTTATGATTGGTGGGAGGGATGAAACTGTAATTTGGCATATAACATGATATGCTATAACATATTAGGTATATAGTTAGCCATTATACATAAATGATATATTATGACTAATATTCATAAGTATATTAAGATTATCTAAATTAGTCTGTTAAAAAGCTTAGTCAGAATCATCAGATGACTGAGAAAATCAATTGATTGGACCCATGAACAAACAGGTAGTAAATCTTTCAGTTTTTGAGTTTCTGACTTGAAGTTGTACAGGTAAAATAACTTTTTGGATATCCTTAATTAATATTTTCTTTAAAAGTTTTTATATAATTTTAAAGGTTAATTTCCGCTGATAGTTATTACAAAATATTGGCTCTATTCCCCTTGCTGTACAAGACATCCTTGAGTCTATCTTACACACAGTAGTTTGTACCTCCCACTTCCCCACACCCCTGTACTGGCCCCTCCATTGGTAACCACTAGATTGCTCCCTAGATTTGTGAGTCTGCTTCTATTATGTTATATTCACCAGTGTTTTATTTTTAGATTCCACATATAAGCGATATCATACAGTATTTATCTTTCTGTCTGACATTTCACTTAGCATAATGCCCTTCAAGTCCATTCATGTTTTTGCAAATGGCAAACATTTTTCTATATAAATGTCTCAAAAAGCAATTGTTACTTGTTTGTAAATATTTTATTGATTTTTGTTCCTTTTAATGAATGAAAATAACCCTTAATTTAAAAATTTTAATTGCAACCACTTTTTAAATAAGGCTGTAAATGTTTTTCCATGTTGCTTGAGGATATCTGATTATTCATGTAAGTGCTGGTCTCCTTTATTCAATAATCATTGTAACAATAGATAATTGTTATAAACTACTGTTAACAGAAAAGAAAGAAGGATGAATAATTAGCAGCAACTGAGGACATTACAATAGATAGTGTCTTCAAAATGCTAAAGGTCAAATAGGTTGAGAAATTGTCTCTCTTTATTTTAAAAGTGTTCCTATTTATTTTTTTATTGAAATATATTTCACTATAACTTGTGTAAATTTAAGATGTACAGTGTTAATTTGATACATTTATATATTATAATATGATCACTATAAAAGGTAAAAGGATAAAGATAAAGACAAAAGATCTCAATCTTGACTCAAGATAAGTCAAGGCATTCATCAACTCCTATCACTCCTGACTCAGAGTTTTCCTGTGATTATAGCTATGTATTATTGTTATTTTTAATTATAACTTTTATGTGTGATTAGGTTTAACATAATGTTGGTTAGTAAACTGTTCATTTTATTTCGTTTCTGTTGACTTTTTAAAGTATGTTATAAAATAAAATCTTCAGAAGTTATTGACGGGAAGTAGCAGAATACTCCAGTACTCTTGCCTGGAAAATCCCATGGACAGAGGAGCCTGGTAGGCAGTCCATGGGGTCGCGAAGAGTCGGACACGACTGAGCGACTTCACTTTCACTTTTCACTTTCATGCATTGGAGAAGGACATGGCAGCCCACTCCAGTGTTCTTGCCTGGAGAATCCCAGGGACGGGGAGCCTGGTGGGCTGCCGTCCATGGGGTCGCACAGAGTGGGACA